>NC_051156.1:197951158-198095686 GCF_013339745.2 Dermacentor silvarum
TCACTGACATCATCCATGTGACATCGCAAGAAAATTTACAGCACAGATGATCACAGTATCCCAAACTAGTATCCCGGTGAACTTTGCATGACGTAGCTATAATCAATGCACACACTCAATGATCATGTTATGCAAGTGGTAATCCTTCATTTTTAGAAAAACTGGAGGCCACGTTACAGGCACTAACCTGGAGTTGGCCCTGCAGCGGGTTTTGCAGTTGCCCCTGAAGTTGATTTTGAAGTTGTCCTTGGAGTTGACCCTGAAGTTGTCCTTGGAGCTGATTCTGAAGTTGTCCTTGCATAGGTCCTTGCTGAGCCTGTGATGCCATCATCATGTTGCCAACCTGCATCACTGAACATGAAAGACGATGGGAGCATGAGACACAAAAACATTGAAAGAAAAGGGGGGGGGATCTACAAATTGGCGTCATTCACCCAAGCACAGTATGCTACATAAATTTTGATATAATCGATTTCCAGGTCATGACAGGCCAGGATTAAACTCGACAAAAGCCCCTGGGCAGAGAATCAAAGGCTGCGTTAGAGACGCCTACGACGCTCCCTTGACTTTCAATAGGGAGTTGGTGCTGCTACACTAGTGAGGATCCCAACCCTGGGAGCTATACTCGCATGCAACTTTCTGCGCTAATGAAGAGGAAGCTAAGGAGACGAAGCACACGTGTGGCAGCGCTTATGCAAATAGTCCCACAGTCTCATTCGTGTTTGCCCAAGCTGGGGAAGATGAACATCTAGCTTACTACAGGATTTACATTAAATCAAGACATAAAATACACCACTCAGTATTATTTTTCAGTAGTCTTTTTTTATTTCCTCTATTGCCTTTAGGCAAATGTGAAACTACTGCAAGTAGCACTTGACCCCAATTCAGCATCTGCTCGGACAAATCGAAACAGAAAACCCTGTCAGCTTCTGTCGGACTATTTGGCACAGCAAAACATGCGCAGAAGCTATGCCTCTGTAGTCCCCATTCGATGCCACATAAAGCTATCCATAACTGCAGCTTACTCTTCCACGATGTGAATGTACTCTTGCCCGCTTAACCCCTCTGAACGGTGGGCGAAAGTGGCATCCTTCTTAAATCAAACAACTGTTTATTCACACAATGTATACAACAGATACACAGATGTGTGAGTAATTATTTTTTCACATACTATCAAGGCCCAAAGACATTACAGAAAGGACAACGGTGAAATACAAAAACAAAATGCAGCAAGCCTATTTACAAAAGGCATGCTGTGCAGTGGTCTAGAAGTTGTTTGTGTCAATAAAGAGCGCGATCAATGCGGAAAGACGATTTCAGTCCACACTTGACCTAGGCATGAAGGAGTCACTGTAAAGGCTTGTACGGCACACTGGCACTCGAACTTTCAGTCTGTGGTCATTGGGTGACAAAGTATAATATGGAGGGGCACAAACGGCGTCTTTTAACCCATTGGCTACCAAATATTATGCACGTCGCGGGGCCCTCCATACGGATTATTATTGCCACATACGGGCAACTACACGATTTCCACTATATACTATACGCTAAAAAACATAAAAAATCTAACCTTCGCAGTCATGGACAGTTTTGATCAGGTATAATTTAAATTAAATTATAAAATTAAATTTTTGCACCAACCATACCTCCAGCCCGGCAAATCATAGGCTTTGGCAATATGGCCCCTGCTGTTGGGTCGGCGATTCACCGGCTTTGCTAGCCAATGGGCTAAAAGAGGGTTGAAATGAAAAACTTTGCGAAAAGTGCAGAGAAAGGAACACTTCAGCGTGACAAAAGATCATTATACAAAGGAGGTAACATAGCAGAAGGCTGCAAAGGGACCTCCTCTTACTGAATACAAAAACTTATACCCCAGTCAGACAAGCAAATTTAGTGACACTTCGATGAGAGCACTTTGCCTCACTGAGTGTCACTACAGGAAGGTCTTGCTAGACTGCAAAATGAAGTGTCATTTGGGATTTATGACCAGACAATCTATGAAACCATACGGCGTCAAATGATTCATAGCATTTTTGTAATTTAGGAACAGTTACTATATTATTACGAAAAGAGATTCTTTTTTATAAGACGCTTTGCAATAAAAACAAATACTATAATCTCGTTAACACGTCGACTAATCGGTTTGAGCCCATACAAGGAAGCAGCATATCCAAAATCTAGACAATCACAATGACGAACTATTTGTCGGGTGCCGGAAATATTATGTTTCAAGCTTGTTTTTCGAGCATTAACTTGGTCTTCGAAACAAGGTTTATTCACTCAAGCTTGTTTTGGATTCACTAATGTCCCCAGAAAGCTAATAACACTTTAAATCATACAAAACTGGTCTTAGAATTAAGGCTGATGCCGCGTTGAGTATTTTCTTCATTTTTCTTGATGCACTGCCATCGAGGCTACACTCTGACGTACTCACTTCTCTTTTCTGAAGCGAGTTTGTCGAACACACTCGCTGGCAAGTGCACTCCACAGCAAGTGTCACTAAACCTCTCCGTCTGACAGCCTGGGAATGACACTAACAGCAAAGTGCACTCACCTGAAGTGTCACTAAATTTGCCCGTGTGAGTGTGGTATTAGTGCAAGGAGGATGAAGATGGTGATGAAATGGGCGACATTTCATCATCATCATCATCGTGTCGTGACTGTCATCATAAACGTATGTCACTGTAATTCCAATAAATATGGCCAAATAACTTCTCTGGCACTTGGTACACCGGGAAACCAACTCACAGCGTGGCTGCTGCATGGCGAGCGGGTTGAGCCCTGGTCCGCCCTGGGATGGCTGGGAGCCGTCCATGAGCTGGCCCGGTGCAGGCTGTCCGGGGGGCCCCGCGCCCCCGGCGCTGGCCCCGCCTTGCGTGGCCATGGAGCGCAGCGCCATCATGGGGTCCGTGGGGGGTTGGCCACCGGCACCTGCACCGCCGGCACCCGTGGGCACCACGCCGCCGGGGCCGCCACCCCCAGCAGCGCCACCTGGCGGCTGTACGCCGCCCTGTTGGGGTGGGCCGCCCATCACCCCGCCGTTGGGGGCCATGTTAGCCTGGGGAGCCTTCTTCGAGTCTGCGCAAGTCACAGAAGAAAAAAGAACGGTGCTGTGAGCGGACACAGGCGCTGTCGATGGATTGTGTTTCATCACTAGAAAGCAGCAGCGCATTACGATCGTCACGAAGTCCCAATCAAGGCCAATTAGGCAACGGGCCTGGCACCGACTTATGAACGTGCGTATAGGGAACCGGCTTGTACCGTGCGCCGGGTTCATACCCGCACAACCGTCCGTTTGTGGCGTACGTAGAGTGAATCTTGTTGTGAAAGAAAGGTTAAGGTTAAGGATTAAAATGGGATCTATAGGGAGCTGGCGACTGCCGTTAATTATGTACGGACATTAACCAAGGTCTCCCTTGCTCAGAAAACGTGCACCCAAAAGGCGAAGCATCGATTGCGACAGCAAATTAGCAGACAGCTATACGAAGTAAGGATAGCAGCTTTACCAGCCGTGTATATACTTGTATACATTCGCTTACTAACTAAATCAACAAGCACGGTGTCACGCATGCACAAGCAAACATGAACATATCTCACTCGTCGACTGCGCACACTCGCTGTCAAAACGCTGGAGTGAGGAAGCGCGGCGGCAGCTGCGAACGAATTGACCTTCGTGTTGCCTCTCGCTTCAACGCGAACTAAGACGCGAGAACAAGGAGCACACGATGCTATCGGCACTCGGCCCACTCTATACCCATCGCAGATAGATTTCAAGATAAAAGTCCGCGCGGCCGTGCCATACGCAGCCGCCAAGGGAGCTTAACGCCCCCCCCCCCCCCCCCGGTGCCTTGCACACGACGCAAGACGGCGCGCTTCCTCCCCGCTTCCCTACCTTGCGCGCGCAAGATTGAGCCACCATCATCGGCTCTCACTTTAGTGCGCTTTCACTCACACATACAGCATACGGCGCGCGGCGACGATGTTATCGCCCTTGAACTTTATACGGAACACCACGGCGACGACGACGACGGCTGAAATTCGCCTGGGGTGTTCATATAATTGCTATCGCAATAAAATATTCTGCTGCTGAACAAACGTTTGGAGGGCGGAATAATCAACATCATCTAGGACGTGATCCCAACGCTCAGCGCAAGATCGGTTTTGCATTCCCACACCGTCAGAGTGCGGCTGCCGTGGCGGAGGCACCACCAAATCTGCGAACACATGCTCGGCAGCAGAGCGTACCGAGGCGGTTTCTTAGTGTTTATCACCACAAGAAATACCGCGCGGTTGGCCCGCTCAATCGCATGCTCAGTTCCCGCAATCACACATTACGCCTAAGCAGCGACGCGCGCGGTAACGCGTCCTATTCAGGCGTTCTCCAGGCTCGCGGAAGCGAATTGAGCCACGTGCCTGCATAGCGAAGTCGTTAGGAGTCGTTCTCGAGTTTCATTGCTGCCAGGAGTCGCTTATTAATGACGTCGTGGTTGTGAAATTAAGAGGAATAAGTGTAGTCACGCGCGGGTCAGGCATACAAGGCCGCGGACTGTACACTCCGACGGATAGCAGCTAGTCTATTACTATTCAAGTGATGCCGCGAAGAGTCTCCAGAGTAATCCTTCATTAGCAGTTATCAGCTTGACACGCCGTATCGCACATCTTTCTTTCTTTCGTGCAGATGGTAGAACAAATGCTGGTGCAAAGGGAAGGCAAACGCAATCGACGGCAGGAAATAATCTGAGAGAGTACGAGGTAAACCCAAGACAATTACGCAAGAAATGCTTGGCATTATGAAAAACTTGGAGGACGCTTAAGCTTCGCCTTTAAGAGTGGAACGTGGTAGCATCCAAAGAACCCCGACTGCTTCTCACGCTTCCCGGCCACTGCAGATTATGTAGCCGTAATGGTTACCGGGAAACGCTGGCGGCGAACGCTATGCACGAAAGCGAGCTTTCTGGTATAAACGCGGCGTCTTTCGTGGGCCGACCCCAGAGGTAGTGCACATCCGCGCCAAAAAAAAAAAAAAAGGAATACGTCATTTTCAGGTTTCTGTTATTGTTTCGCACTTTTAATATTTCAGTCAGAGAACATTTAACATAAAAGGCATGCGCTGTCGGCGTTTTGGTTCTTGACATTTGTTTGTGGGCTGTCATTCTCAAAATTCCGAGAAATAACTCTGTCAAGAATGTAAGACAATGTATGAGCAACTTTAATTATAGAATGGTGTGGCAATATAACCAGCTAATGCCACATGTCGTATAGCAAGGCGTGGCATATACATATACCTAAATATATACGGGAATTTTCGCGCACGGGACGCCGGACGCCGACACCGGGTTTTCTGCGGCACGGAGCCCTTTTTAACGCTGTCGCGTTGAAACACGCCTTGACGCCAGCGGCCGCGGTGAGAAAAGCCCACACAGCGAAACGAGAACGACGAGCACGGCATCCGAGATCGGGAGGCGCGCTCGTCCCCCATCGCGGAGGCCATGCTACGGGAGACCAGTTTCACTACGACGCTAGAGAGAGAGAGAGAGCAGTCCATTCACAGCGTGCATCTCGCTCGCGGCGGCAAACGAGGGGTTGCTGTCCTCCCAGAGGTGACCGCCTTGGGGTCCGTCTTAAGAGGAAGAGAACTACTTTTTTTTTCTTTTTTTTTTTTTTTTTAAGCGACGTGCCTCTGCCCCACGAAGACGAGTCAGGCACGCGTCTTTATCGGTAGTACCACCCACAGGCTGCAGCGGCGAGCAAGCAAGCAAGCAAGCCAACAAGCAAGGCAGCGCCGACACTCCCACCGGTTCTACACACGCTAATGGTCCAGTTGCGACACGCAAGGACGACCACCAGCCTACCCTCTCAGCAGAGCTGCGGCCCGCGACAAGTCGATTACTATACGGCCGCGTCGCGACCCCAGCAACATCGTCGAACGACGGCCGGCAGCCATTAACAACTTCGGATAGCGTGGGCACGGCTCTGGATACGCACTTGCATCGGCGTGTCGCAAGCGAGCTGCAGCCAACCTTCCACGACCCCCGCCCCACTAGAACCGTGGAACGTCGAACCTTTGCAAAATGTTAGCTTGTCTGTATATATGGTCAGGGAGAAAGGGGATAGGGGGGGGGGGGGGGGGGGGGGGGGCTATACACATTTATCTGTGAAGTCTGTAGATTGCCTAGGTGCATTTTATATAGTATCAAGCTGCTTCTAACTTTGAGACAGTCCACGGACTTACGTTGTCTTATAGTCCTTAGACAGCTAGTACATAATTATGACCATAAGCCATAGTCTGTACTATGACTATGGATTGTCGATGGGACGCACATTTACAAATTATGCGCAGATACGATTAAGAAACTAATAGAGACGCAATAGGTCTCCGTACGGTGTCCGAATGTTTCTTCATAACGCTTGTGGACAAATGGAACTACTAGACAAAAGCTCGGTCACAGAACTATCCCTCCCTACATCATATTCTCTAACATGTAGCCAGCAAATGCTAGGTTTACAACACCAAACAAAACTACAAAATTTCTTTTTTTTTCTTTCTTTCTTGGTTATCGTTCTTTTCGGACTTCGCCTCCGCATATCGATGGAGGCGAAATGCAAAAACGCCCGTGTGCTTTCGTCGTAGTGCACGTTAAAGAACCCCAGGTGGTCAAAATTAATCCGGAGCCCTCCACTACGGCGTGCCTCATAATCAGAACTGATTTTGGCACGTAAAACCCCAGAAAGAAGGACTTCACTTGTTCATACGTTGAATACGCGTTCCAAAGTTGTAACTCGGCATGCAAAACGCAGCTAACGAGCGAACACCAGCTATAGAGGAAACGTCTGCTTGTCAAATGTTCAACAATATTATAACATGCAAACGTTTAGTCATTAGACGCTGATCGAAACTCCACTACGTGGCCAAGCTAGCGCAGTGCGTTTTCTTCTTCTTTTATTTTTTATTAAGGTGCAATATCTCTGCAAGGATCGCAGAGCAGTAATCACGAGGCAGCCATAATGCCGCACACAGAATTTGATATTTGCCAACCTTTCCCTGCTTTCTGCTAGACTATAACAGTATACTACTATAGTTATTAGGATTTTTGTTCTTTCTAATCAAGCACTTCTACGAAATCAGCGAGGAACTGGCTAGCACACACTTCTTCTTTTTTTTTTTTTTTTTTTTCGGGCCTGTGCGCTTATCACGGCTGCGGCGTCGACTGGCACGTTCCCGGCTCGGAAAAAAAAAAACCCCAAGAACGAAAAAGCCACGCAAGAGCCGATTATAATTTCTCTTGACGAGCACGTAGCGAACCCTCTACACCGTTCGCCAGCCACGGATGCGTTTCCGCGCGTTCTCGCAACCCGTACCCCCCCCCCCCTTTCCTTCTCCACCATATACAGCGAGAGGATCGAGAAGAGGAAGAAGTATCCGAGATTACTCGTCGCTCGATGTCCCCTGAGGGGATTAGCGGATTAGACAAAATCAATGAGACGAAGGACAGCCTTGGCAGCTAGCCAGCCAGGCACCCAACCAGCGAAGCTGGAAATAATAATAACAATAAAAAAACTTCAATCAATCCTCAGAAGAACTGCGCAAGCTCGGCAGTTCCCAAGCGTATATCCGCACGGCCGCAGCAATAAAGCGCAGCGCCGGACGAAACCCAGCAAGAAAAGAGCGGATTATTTGAATCATACTCCGTTCCCGAATTTGCAGACACCGCACCGTGTACGGCTGCGGCCGGGCCTTATCCACTTATAGAAGTAGCCCTATACCGTTGCAATTATTAAACAAGAACTACAAAAAAATAGCCACGGCCATAGTGAAGAGAGTGAGGGAAGATGTCGTCACGTGGCTGCCACAGCGTCGTTGCCGTCAATATCGACAATGCCCTCTGCGAATACTGCAGCCTGCGGATGAAACTCGTGCAGCAGTATTATTGATCTCAACGAGAAAATGTTATCAGAGTCGTTTCATCTGAGGAGAGAGAGAGAGAGAGACTCGAATGCCAGATATATGTAGCGTCCACAATCGGCGAGCGCCAGAGTCAGCGTTTGTGATCAAGTCCCAGCCAGAAAAAAATATTGCGCCGCTATTAGGTCCGCCCACCGTCAAGCGTGCACTCGAGAGACTATACAGTACAGCGGTGGGGTTTATGGGAGCGCGGCATGGCTTCTTTGCCTATATATACGCAAGCAAGTTTCTCGGTTCCTACGTACGCCGCGCGCTGCACCGAATTAGCGAGAGAGAAGTTACGGGCCGGCGCTCGATATAGCCCCGCCAGTCAACGACGCGGGGGACAAAAATAAGTGAAAGAAAATAAATAAGGAAAAAAAAAAGAAAAAAAGAAACTGCCGCAACGCTCAGCGCCGAAGCGCAGGCGGGCACGCAACTCAAATCGCTCGATCGCCGCGCGCTTGACATTCCTGCAGTGCTCTCGACGGCATCGGCAACGACAGCAGCACAAGCGAACACACAACACCACCCTCTCCCCTATTTTTGTTCCCTTTCTCTCAATCCCTGTATCCCGTTACCACGCTCCCCACGAACCCCTTTCGTAACACACCCTTTCTCCCCCCCCCCCCCCTCTGTTTTTTTTTTCTTTTTTTTTTTTTTTCGTTTGTCGGGCTTAGCGAATCGATCGCGCACTGAGCAACAGTGCTGGGCTTCGCGACAGAGAGGGCGACGGATAAGAGGAGGAGGAGGTTAAAAAATGGACGACTCAGCGGCAGCGTCAACAGCGACACATGGGCGGAGTTACCGTCGCGCGCTACGTTTATTAAATACACTATAGCAAAATCGCAACAGAATTCACCGAGGCCGAAGCGTGACGGCTCGCTCGCTTGCGCATGCATACAGATATATATATATATATATATATATATATAGAGAGAGAGAGAGAGAGAGAGAGAGACTAGCGCGAAGGCAGGCCTGCACGGTTACGGCTATGTGTGTGCTTGATGGCATTCTGCTGTTGTAATTTGATCGTTTCGAGTATATATATATATAGGAAGACTTTGGAGGCGCCATTCGTGCGGAATAGCAAGTATGTAGACAGAGAAGATACCGAAGGAGCGAAAAAAAAAGTAAAATAAAAAGTAAAGAAAATTCGTGGCGATTTAGCGGTAAATTCTAGAGTGAGAGTGCGCTAGCATTACGAAGCGCCTCTTCGAGGTCCCGGATTAATGGTGTAAACCGCGTTCACCACATTGCAAAGTGCTCGCTCGCTCAACACACGTCCTGCCTCTTGTGAGAAACGAAGTGCTAGTGACGGTGGTCCACAGCAGACCATGGTCAGTTGCTATATATATATATATATATATATATATATATATATATATGAACGAGAGGAAAGGAAACCGAGGGGCACGATTTCAATTAGTCATATAATAAGATGCCAACAAACAATGATATACGATGTGGCTGTGTGTGTGTGTGTGTGGGGGGGGGGGGGGGGGGGGGGGGTGGTATTGGACACCATGCATCTATAGCAGAAAATAACGCACCCGGATTTCTATGGTTAAAAAGGATAAAGACTATAAGTAATGCAGCATCAGGTAATTACACTTCTGCAACAGCGAAGTAGCCGGCCATTTGTGAGAGGTTCTCGCACTAGCTCGCCATGGCATCACGGATTTTGACGGCGCCTGTAGCTTATCAGACTTGTTTATCGCCAAAGAAATGCCCCGTTACGTTCTAAAGCAAGCGAAGAGAGCATAACGGCCCATAAATGACAAAATACTTTGAAACCGATGACGTAAACGCCGACGCAGAGGTTGCGGCGCGAATTTCAAAACGGAAGTTCGGCCTTCATTTTTCTCCGCTACATAAAGCGACTTCTTTTTACCAAAGTATGCAAATATAGTTTCAAAAGAGCGCTCGAGCGGGCCCTATCCTAACATCTGTTTGTTTTCCTTCTATATGTTCTTTCCATCTCCCTCGCTTTAATATATTTTTAATGAACTTCTTACAGTTGCGCCTCCCGCAGAGTTAACGCCTTCATCAGTAACGAATGCATTAACATGTTTCATCGCTAACCCCGAGCTCCTCGGCGCCGACTATCTCGGAGGTAATGCACTGTCTAAGGCACAGCAAGCCGAGGACAGAAGATACAACGCACAACGTGTCAGTTCGCGATCTCCTAGCTTGTCGCGTTGCGCTGCGGTAGGGAACTCGAACCCGCGACCTAGGCGCTGTAAGCGAAAACAAAGGGTTTAAGTGCGCAGAATTGCGCCAGGGTGACATCGATCGGCTCGCCAAAGGCGCGCGGTGAAGAAAGACACCTTTAATCTCGTACCGCGCGCACCCGCGCAAGTAAAATTCGGAATACGTGGTGTCCTTCTTCAAGACAAGCAAGTTTATTATTATCGTCAAATATTTGCGAGCGAACGAAACAAGCAGAAAGATCGCAGAAAGAAAAAGAAAAAGAAACGACAACAAAGTAGCAGAGGGCCGGGGACATTGGAAAAACCAACTAAAGGTGACGCGCCAACGCCTATATACTGCAGCGGGCAATTTGAAAGGCCTGCAGGGAGAATATCGGACGTGAACAGCCACAGCCGTTCGATCAAAAAAAAAGAAAAAAAAAAAAACTTTGTTCTGCGCGCTTCTTTCTTTCGTATTATTATTATTGTTTTCTTTCTTTCATTTTTGGTATTTCTTTCTTTTTTGTGTTTTCTCTAATCCAGCGGTGGTGACCGAAACAACGCGAGGAGCTTGGAAGTGCCGCGACGTCGTGACAATGGATGTAGGGACTGAAGGAGACGAGGAAGGCGAGGCGAGAAAAAGAAACACTGGACAAAAGGCGCGACCCATTGTTGTCGCAGGTATAAGCCGCTACCACGTGGCGGGCACACACAGCGACAGAGTTATATTTAGACGTTTGCCGAAGGTGGTGCGTGTACAATGCAAGCGGGCAACACCATGCACTGCTCCGCCGCACACGAACGTGCTCACCGTATTTGAAAGAAGCAAAGAAACAAATTAAAATTTTTTTTCCTGCATGGTTTGCCTGTGGCAACCTGTCGGAGCAGCTTGTATACATTAGCGTGTGCACGCGCTCTTCACGCTGTGCCAAAAAACAGAACACAAAAAGACTAAAAATGCGATGAACAAATGCCTATTTTTTCAAAGCAGCGCAATGCGAATGCCGAGTGCATATGCCCCACTGCATAGCAACTGAGACGCAAAGCCTCCGAGATCGGGAATCAGGCGCCGCCCGATCTCGGAAGCTACAGTACACGGGGTTACAGTCTTCTGGTACACTGTGTAACGGAGTGCCGTCATGTTTATAAAGTGCGCAAAATGTTCGTCAGTCGACGCCACCACGCCCTCGCTTCGGTGCGGCTTTGCCGCCGTCTCACGCAGACACTAGCGCCAAGATTTGCCCCTAGCGAGCGTAGCATGAAACTCTCCGAAGGGCATGGACGACGTGATGACAACAGAAAGACTCGATCTATATACGCAATAAGAAAAGGTATAGATAAGAAAGAAAAACAGAAGGGACAGAATAATACGATCAAAGTCGTCGTCGACGCAAGCAGCTGCAACAATGCGAAACATGGCATTCGGCCGGAGGCTATATCGAATCGCTCCCGAATGGCTGGGTTACAACACCGCGCATCCGATCAAGCTATATACACGACTCTATACCTTCATGAAGTATACGCAATCTATCGAATTTGCAGTCACCACGACGAAGAGCGGCAAATGAAAAGAATAATAAGAAGAAAAGAAAGAAAGACTACGCAAGAAACGGGAGAGAACGAGGTTCCCTTTTTTAGGAAAGAAACACGCCGGCTTCTGATTTTTCAATTTCGATATGGAAATCTCCCGGCGTTCGGATGGCGCGCGCGTACATGCTTCGATGCAGTGGAAGAAGCCCGGCTCACGCCTGTACATGTACTGCGCCCGCCTCGCCATTGTATAAGGCTGCAATAAAAGTAATGGCGGTGTCGCAACGGTTTTCATCACTCCCGGCCCTACTGTTTCTACTTGAAAGCGGTTTATAAAGGCGACGCACGAACCCTAACTGCGTTGCGAAAGAAAAATCGTCGGTGGCGGCAATACAGAATGAGGATAAAGATATCGCCAAAAAAAAAATTTAAAATATAGGGTCTCACAAGAAAAGAAAGAAAATGAAAGAAAAAAGAAACAGCCCCAAGCAACGTCGCAGTAAATATACTCACATACCACATGTTCCTGCGACGGCTATAGCTGTATCAGGCCATCGAAAATATCGGCCATTCGAGATAAAATGACAAATATTTTATACGGGCCGAGCTTCATAGAAGCAGCCACGCGTTAATCGCCAACGCGATCATTATACAGAAAATTGCACTAATCGGCTTTTAAATGACTGACATTATAGGGGTCACGTTGTATAATTGCGGAACTGAAGATCGTCAGGAAAGGAAAGCATGAGCTAGCTCGCTATAGAAAGTTTTAGTAACGCGTATATACACAGGAATGTGTACACCCTAACTAAAACGGGTTAAAGATCCGGGACAGTCGTCTTACAGAAACGCGGGGCCATATAGGACAACAGCTATAATAAAGCGCGGGCCACGTGGAAACGTATACACACAGCAGTCGGTGGCGTGCGGGAGCGGGAGACGATCGATCGGCTTCGATTATCGGAGCCGATTATTCGCAACCCCCTCCGGAGAGCCGGAGAGAGAAGAGCGTCATCACCGCAACCTCCGCGTCGCATGGCAGCCACGTCCACTAATGAAAGACAGATCCGCCAAAAAATACCCACTCGAGGCGTAGAGCACGAAAAATAAGGGGAACCGAGGCGCTCGAACTTTTGTTGGTAATTCGGTTAGGTTAGGTTAGGTTAGAAGCAGGCAGACATTGAAGCCGGAGAAAGCATATATGGGTCAGCAATTCACAACTAAGGGAAAGAAAAGGCTTAGAGAAACGAAATATCGATAGACCAACTAGCTGCGAGAAGTTCCGAAGTGTATCGATTCATATCACCACAGCCAGCGCACAGCCCCGAGTGTCGAAACGCGCTTTCCCGATGAGAGACGCATTTCATCAGTCTAAACAAATTTGTCCATATACAGTCAAACCCGGATATATCGAACCCATATATAACGAATTATTGTGCATAACGAACAGCAGTAGAAACCTTGAAAATTTTAAATAAAATTTGTATTTTATATTCGAAAAACCTATATATGGAACTCTTTTCTGATCCCCTTCAGATTCGATATATCCGGATTCTACTGTATGAGTGCCTTTCCGCTTGTCCCGGGGAGGGTGACCCCCCGCCCTTTCCACCATGTTACTGCAGCTAAGGGCCTACCGGGATCCTTCAAGAAGTATTTAAAAATATTGATGTTGTACTCGTCATACGCATCCATACTCGGTATTTCAGCTATCGTGACACAAGCGAGTGCCGTGAGCAACCTAGTCAAACGTTAATAACGTTTCAGAGCTCATACGTCTGTTCGCAAGCCACGGACACAATTAAAGCTGTTGTCTGCATAAATGCGCCTAACGGCTCACGCTTATACAGCAAGCCTCACAATTAAAGCTAAGCTTCATGGTATAGGTTGAGTGCGCCTGTTCACAGAGAGGTCTTTACCTTATAAAGCCGACAAGTCTTGCCGTACCTAACTCTTCATGGAGGGGGAGATGAAAAGACACTAAACGGAGAAGGCCAGAAGAAAATGAAAAGGCCGACAACAATTTTGAAAAATGGTTTAAGAAGAAAGCGTCTCACTATGAGTCCGTGGTCGGATCCAGTTCTTGCAGAACGTCATGTTCAGTTTAGCCGATGTTTATACCGTGGAATGCCTTCCGCCCCGCGCATACACATCATGCAAGTTGAGGCACACACATGCAGTCGCCACGCTCTAAAGCCTCCGCGGCCGTCAATCACGCAAGCTGGAATGATTGCTGAAGGCGTGTGTGCGTGTACGAAGGTGCCAGCATATACGGGGTGATCATTAGTCTTGTTTTGTTTGTTTTCTTTTTCATAATTTTACGGAATCTTTAAGAACCGCGTGTGGCATATAGCATAATTCTTGTCTTTGACCTGGATTGTTGGAATGACTGGAACACTCCAAAGAGGCAAGCTTTAGCCTGAATGAAGGCTTGGTGTATATAGCCAGACAGACCGCATAAAAACGTAAGCACGGGTGGCATGGTCGCGCACCAGCGCTATATATATATATATATATATATATATATATATACGTGTGTCCACTCCTGGCTAGTTGGCGCTTACCAATAAGCATCACACCGCTTTCTGAAGGAACCAAAAGGGACTCAACCAAACAAGTTTCGCGTAGATTTTTTATTTTTTTTTCCTCACAAGGACGACCCTACGTACACGAGACAAACATTTAGAAATCCTCGTCCTCTTGCGCCGCACGTGCGCGTAGAATTGCATTAGCCAATGATCCATCGGGGCGGGTGAGAGGACACTTCTCACCAGACTCGACTCGTTTAGTGCAGCCCCGCATCAATTCCCGTCTCATGCATCCTCGACCGCCCGCGGCTGTATTTATACGTAACGTGGAGCGCCTCAGCCAATGAACGATTTAGTGCAGCTCCAAGCTTGGCGCCTCTTTAAACTGCAGCATTAAAGAAATTCGTCCCCACCAGAAAGAGAAGAAGAAGCTGGCGGGAGCGAGGGAGGGAGGGTACGAAACGAGAAGCGCGGAGTTCCGGGAGGGAGGGCGGCCGCCGCTGTAAAAGCCGATGCGACGCTCAATCATTCATCCATTTCGCCCTCCCCCTCTTCTTGCACCAGCGCGTATCGATTCTTCTGGCGCAGCGTGCGCGTCGATCGACAGGCAAGGGCAGACACATCGCCTCGCGGAAAACTAATCACGAGGAAAGGGACAGCCATGGCGTGTGTGTGCCTGGGATGAGAAGAAGCAGTGCGCGCCAGTGCGTGTGTGTGTGCTTAGATGGGGGGTACAGGATTTGCGCGCCTCCGAGGGATTCCGATATCGGCGCACGATTCGGCGGCCACGCAGCACAGAGGCGCGAGCGCAGCAACGCGAGGCTTGAGCTGGCGCGCGTAGAGAAAGCTACGAGAAAAAATAAGCCGAGGATAACCATCGACGAAATAAAAGGATTATACAGAGATGAACGCGAACGGGGAAAACCGTCGCGACGGATAGGTGTGCGCCGCGACACACGCACTATGTATGTATGTATGTATGTATGTATGTATGTATGTATGTATGTATGTATGTATGTATGTATGTATGTATGTATGTATGTATGTATGTATGTATATATATATATATATATATATATATAGCTGTCCGCGCCACGAGACGGGCACTGACGCATACTTTGAGATATTGTATAGAAACCGTACTCCACGTTCCTTGCGTGTAAAAGGATGGGCACTTGGCGAGTATTACGCAAGGTTAATTGGCAAAGAATATATATATTTTACTTTATGCTAAAGTTGGCCTCGACGTTACCCTGACGTCATGAGACCAAGCAAAAGTTGCTCACATTGCGTTGCAGTATGGCTAGGCATAATGACGTTGCTCAATTAAAAAAATAATAATAATGAGTAAAGAAGAGCGCTGCGAGCGTTTCTTTTTGTCCGCGTTCGCGCGTGGCAGCCGAAGTATGAATATAAAAAAATGGAAACATTGAAACACTGTGGTGAAATAAACTTCAAACTTGAAGTAATCGCATGGTACTGAAAAGAGCCGGTGTATGACGTCATAACGTATCCATGTTCTGGGTACCGAAACCGAACATGGTTCGTAGATGCGTGAACAAGCGTTGCAGTAAATCAAAACAAATATTATATATTACAGAGCACTCTGGCGTTTTCCAGTATACTTCTTTTTTCTAGAGTTGGGAGGGGTTTGAAACCTCACACAATGTAAGCAAACAAGCGAACGCTTCTATAAAAAATCCGAGTACATCTAAGCACTTCTTATGAGTTGTGAATGCGAAAGCGTTAATGTCCAATTGAACGCCGCTGAGCGGTCCTTCGACCTCGCTATAACGAAACGGAATATACGACCTAATGGAATGTATACAACGAAGTAAGTAAACTTCCCCTTGAATTCCCCAAAGAGATTCATGGTGCAGTACATGAAATACTGGATATAACGAGGTAATTCTGGCTTCCCCTTCAACTTCGTTATAACGAGGCTTTACTGTCTATACTATATGCAGGCACGCACGCTTGACGAGCTAGCAGCAGTATGCATTACAACATGGCTATTGACGACACCGCATGACTATGACACATGCGCAAAAAATGTTTCAAGTTTCATTCTACTTTCCGGGTACAGGGAGTTTCCAGTGCTCTGTAAATGCATTCAGGCAGTCTCAATGTATTCACAGACAACTTGCACAGCGACATTCTTCGCACTCGAAAGAGCGGGCGAAAAAGAAGCAGTGCGCTCGCACAGCCCGGAAGAGGCTGCGCAGAATATTATCCTAGACGCTATTTTCGTCGTTATAGGTCGAGCGTTGGTTTGACAAGCAGTTCGATCCGGTGACCTCGATTGGCACCCCTATATATGAACGTCGCGCGTTTGTACGACGCTACAGGGCGACGTACGTATAGTGCGGCTCAAAGATCTTCAACGCACGCGCAGCTCGGGCATCTCGGAGGCTATACACGCTCTTCGAGGGATGACCCACCAGAGTACACAGGAGAACGCACACAACACGCACGCGAGAGACACGTGCGCGAGCCGGCATGCAGGCCAACAGCGGGCAGGCCTGCATATACAGTGACTCCGCAAACCCGACCAGACCAGACGCCGCTCCAGTTTCGAGACGCCGCCCGGACCTTTCCTCGGGACCAGGCAGACACGCGCGGGCTAGTTCATTTTTGTTTGTCTGGCTGTCTGTCTCACTGCCGTGCTGTCCTTTTCTTCAAAGTGGAATGTTCTCGTTTCATTCACGCTGCTTCTATTCCTGCGCCGCCGCGGATGGCATGCCTTTTTTTTTTTTTTTTTGTTATTCCCGTCCCGCTGCACGCAAACGCGACCACGTGTCCTTTCCAGCTAAGACAGGTCGACACCGAAAGGCAAAAAAGAAGAGCAAAAAAAGAAAGAAACGCTCAAGCAACGGCGTTCGGTGCACCGTCGCCGCCAGTCGCACGAAGTTGATTGACCCCGTTCGCCATCCCGAAGGTATGCGCGAACGACGTGGGAACTTGCTGATCCCACGTGCAAACGGTCATTCCAGTATGATGATGATGTGCGGTTTTTAGTGGCGCGCGCAAGGGCCAGGGATGGCCATAAAGCACCTTGCAAGTTGTAGGGAGTTTCAATGGGTAGGCGTATACTTAATGGTAGGTGTATTATTGGCTGTAGAGACATTCCAGTATCGATACCATACAGTATATAGTGCGTGGGCGTGGCGTCTCCAAGGCCGATAGCCTCACGGAATGCCGCCGTATATGGACAAGAGAGAGAGAGAAACGAGAGAAAGGCAAGAGGCGAGAGCAGATTCCGGGAAAATGAATCTGCATCGATGCCATATAAAAAAAATGCTTATACACCCAATGTTCCACCCATTGCTACATGCGGAGGCCGCAGAACCTCCGTATATGCAGTCATCTCAAATGATAGTAATCACACATGGCATCAATGATAGGCCGAACTATCTGCACACCCAATAAGCTTCACGTGGTCCCACGGAATCATACCACGTATTATCCATCATCCGGATAATATCCAATACTCCAGGGCCATGATCGTATGCAAACACAAGGGTTGTTATACAAGACCATATAGTGATCACACTGATGAGCACGAAATTTAGGCAGCGCCTTTTAACAGGGCACAAGCAGGTGTCAACTAAACTTGATTTCCATATAAGCTGCATATACGCTCACAACTGTGTCATCGATAGAGAGTGCACATAGTTATGAGTTCAGTTCATCCCCATGCGCATGTATGCATTCGTGGTAGCGAAATCTCGTGGTAGCGAAATGGAGAACATCACTGCATGCGCCCAAGGTTATATGTGCGGCAACAACTTTGGTGGGAGAGCGGTACAAACTTTAATGATATGTTAGCCCGGCTGATCGCCTGGCATGCTACTCCAGATCATCATCGTCTTACTTTTATGTCCACTGCAGGACGAAGCTAAGTCTCTCCCAGCGATCTCCAATATACCCCTGTCTTGCGCTAGCTGATTCCAAGTTGTGCCTGCAAACTTTTCTAATTTCATCACACCACCTAATTCCTTGCCGTCCCCTCGACAGCGCTTTCCTTCCATGGCACGCACTCCGTAACGCGAATAGACCACCGGTTAGCTGTCCTATGCATTAAATGGCCTGCCCGGCTCCATTTTCCAACTACGATATCGCTACTCCCGTTTCATCTCTAATCCATGCACACCGATGCCTTCCTGTTGCTTAACGCTAAGCATAACATATTTCGTTCCACTGCTCCTCGTGCCGTCCTTATACCTTGTTCTCGAGATCCTTTGTTAACCTCCAGGTTTGTGCCCCACACGTTAGTACGGGTAGAATGCAATGACTGCACACTTTTATTTTCAAGGATAGCTAAGTTGCCGCGGTCATATGATTTGGCAATGCCTGCCGCATGCGCTCCAACCCATTTTTATTCCAACCCAGCTATAACTCCAGCTGCTGAGTGATAATTATAATGCTCACAGTGGTCACATAAACGCACAGATATCACGTACAGTCGCAGACACACGCATACACGATAGAGATTCGTAAAGTTTCGTAAAAGCTTGTAGACATCAGAAACACCAGCGCGTAACGTGCAGGCGATGCTTTGCCGTGCACTGCAGGCCTAGAATGTGCCGCAGTTCCACGCTTTTTTCTATCCTACAGGATGAAGAGCAAGTCTAATTTCAAAATCCGTCCGCCAGTATATATACGCTCAGACGCACAGTACCGTCCACCATTCGCCAAGATACCACAGATTACATATACTATATAGCGCGGCACGCAATTTCGTCCTCGGGTGGTGCACTTTTAGCACGACCCCGTCTCTCGTTCGGGCTTTATACAAGGACGAGACTTTTACGTTCCGAAGCAAATGGGCAGCCGTCTCCAAATCCGCGGCAGCGGACAGGCTCAGACATAATTAAAGCGCAACGGGACCAGGGTATATAGTATACACTGCACTGCACAAGGGCCTCTCTGCTGTTGTTGGTATACTGCTGTCGCGGGCGTCGTCTTCGCACCGAAACTGCGGCGGCGGCGGCTTTATTTCGGTGCAATCTAACGACCAGCCTATACGAGGGGAACCGTTATGTGCGTGTGCGGGGGAGGCAAGCGGAGGGGGGGTCCAGTCCATCTTCCAAGTAGCGCCGCACGCTCGGGCGACGCGACGCCGTACGCCGACGACGACACGACCCGCGTGATGCTCCTCCGAGAAGCAGCAATCGCCGCGACAGCGACGCGACCCCGCAGTCCGCGCCTGCGCAGAAGCGAACCAGCCCCGCCGGCTATCCCCCTTTTCTTTATGTGTTCGGAAGGCCGTTAAAACCCGTGCCGCCGGTGGCATATAAACGCGTACGGCGAGTTTATGGTCCGCCTCGTCACCGCAGTTGCGTGCAGTGTAGACGAGGCCAAAAGAAAACTGGGAGGAACCGAGGTCGAGTCATATGCTCACCGCCTGCTCTTTAAATTACTCGGCGCTTGTGAGCGGGAGGCTTGACCATGCCGTTATATATCGAAGAAGCGGACGAGGTTGTTCGTCAAACAAGTAGACAGCTGGGAGCAGTTGGTTAAGATCCGTACCGATTATACGGTGAACAAACAGCGGTCGCACGAGGGATCGATGCCGCTCGAGTCAGCGCTTTGACGAGGGTCTTCGTCATGGGCGAGTCCCTTCGTCGAAACGCGTGACTCCAGCAAGATCCCCATAGTTCGAACACAGTTGATCACTCAAAGCATCCGTCTTCCTGCATCTTCCTGTGAACCTCTCTGTCTTTTGGTGTATCGAGTACGGAGCACAAAACCAACTTTGGTACAAGCAGAGTATATACGACACAGGACAAGCGTTGCGTCTGGTGCGTGTGAAGGTTGATCTTGCTGCGACGATGCGTATATGCACAAGTCACATGACCACGCTGCACTGCGCAAGCGCGTCGTCAGAGCAGGTAAAAAAAAAAAAATGATGCGCGTGTCGGTCCGACGAGACGTTTCCACACGTATGGAGCGATTCTGCTTGGCAAACGCGATCTGTGCAGCCCTCTGGCTGACGTATATACAAACGTGAAGAGTTTACCGTGTGGCCCAGCAGGGTCGGGAAACATCTGGGGCCGTACTTGCAAAGCAGTTTCGCGTACGCTAGAGCCGTTCGTAAGGACACGCGCCGACCAATGCTGACAGCGAACATATATGCAAAGCCGGTCGAGTGATGGTACATACGCCTTACGAACGAAGAACCCTAAGAGTCGAATTGAATTCCGGGGTATTAAGTTTCAATTAAAAACCACGGTCTGGTTATGAGGCTTTTGCGTTTCGTCCCCATCGAGATGTGGCCGCCGTGGCCGGGATTCGAACCCGCGACCTCGTGCTTAGCAACCCAACACCATACAACTATACATTCGTATTACATACGTATAGGTCTATGATTGGGCGTCCTGATTCTCAAGCAGCAAAAGTACATACACTATAATATAGACACCGATGCGTGGTGGTCCAACTCAAACTCGCATACGAAGGCAATAATGATTTCAATTGAATGTATAAAACATTAGCCGACGGTCCATATTGAACCGCAGAAACCTTTGCGCAGTCATCTATCTCACAGTGCGTTAGAGCCAAGGCACGTAAAGAACTGCGAAATGGGTCTCAGCAAACCGGCGCGTGACGTAAGCGAGTCTGTAAGCGAGAAAGAATGCGTTCGCGCCCTATAATCACAGATTGGTGCACGCAACTCGCTGTTGCTGCAGTTCCAAGCGCGCCGCGGTCATGCTACATTATACATTCATACTCATAAGCATGGCCTGTGGCCGACCCGTGATACCAACACTATCCTACCACTCAACTGACAAACCCATGCACAGTGTATACTGTTGCATGACCGTGCAACTGGAAGCCAGTCTCGACCTACTTGAGAGGAGGCTTGGCCACAGGGCACGCAAGAACGAGAGACTAGTGGCGAGGCCACAACCACAAATGCCTAAACGCGAGAAAATATACTGACACCGATGACGTCACTTTAACGTGGCGGCAGTCAGGTTCCGGCGCAAAATTTCAGAAAAAGAAAGAAAGAAAGATTTTCCCTTCTTGTGATCAACCTCTTACCGCACGATTAACGAAGACAGAAGTTTGAAGAGAAAATCTTATCAGCTTAAATTTCTCACTGCTTCACTTCAGGGTTCATTGAACTGCCGCTGTTGGCCCGTGCACGCGCACACTTGATACGTATAAACTTGGCAGTCAACTGGGGCCCGGACAGAACAAGAGCCGACAGTTTTTTTTTTCTTTTTCTTTTTTTTTAAGCGAATAGCTGTCTTTGTCTTTGTCTCTTTCGGCTGTTTTCGTGGTTGGTCGGTGATCGGTCGATGGTGGTCGACGGTCGGACTCGGCGAGGGCGAGAACGTTCGTTTTCTCGCTCTCTCTCGTTCGCTCGTTCGGGCTATTCGCTTACACTTACAATCACCGCGTCGATGGTTTCTGCACAATATGTTTCGCTATAGACCCGGGCGCTGTTAGCCAGCTGGCGCCGGCGTAAAAGCCCCCCCCCCCCCCCCTTTAAGAGAGCTTTGGCGCACAGCTCTAGCAACTGAAGAGACCTTCCTATATATATATATATAGACGTACACGCGTGACCACCGATACAAGCAAAGCGCTGCCGGACCTCTTTAGCGTCCTTTATTAATGGGAGCTGCGCGTTAGAAGAGTGCCGCCGCGTAGACATTTCCCCTGCGCGTCTGGCTGCAGCACGGGGCCCATCTGGCCGCACACGCAATCCACGACAGAGCTTTTACGTGCGGGCTATACGCACGGGCGTCTTCGTTCCCGCGTTTATTCTTATTACGTTTCGTTTATTTTACTTTTTTTCGACCAACCAGACGGCAACGCGTGAGGCTACATCGAAGCGCGGCGCGCCCACGGGCAGGCGCACTCCCGCGGGAAGGTCCCCGTCTGTGTTTGAGCAGCACTTACGCGCACGTCACGATAGGACACGAGCGTAAAAGGTCTGGCCGCGATGCGCGGACATAGCGTAAGGTATAGGTTCGGCGAGCCAGCGGGCGTTTCGTGGAACGTGTACCGCATTCACACAATGACCGCGTATATATACGTATAATGACGGCGCCGCGCATGTGGCTGTAGGAAAACGAAAAACATAAAAGGAAACAATGCGACGGGATAGGTCGGCATATATCTATAGGCGAGGAGCAGCGATCATTTGATGAGCGGTTAAAAAAAAAAAAGTCTCAGTTTCGCCCGAAAGGCGAAGCATCGATTGCGATTGCAAATTAGTGTATACAACTATAGAAAGTAAGGATAGTAGTTTTTATCGGCCGTGTAAACTTGTAAACATAGGCACACTAAATAAATTAACAAGCATGGTGTCACGCGCGTTTGACCGCCGAAACTCGCTGTCAAAACGCTGTAGGGAGTACGCGCGGCAGCAGCAGCGAGCGAATTGAGCTTCGTGCCGGCGCTAGCATCATAGCCGCGAAAACACAGGGATGGCGGACTCTGTCCCCGCGCAGATGACTTTCATGATACATCCGCGCGGGCGGCCAGTCGCGGCGCAGAACGCGCCTCCCCTCCCCCGGAGCCTTCCATTCCGGCGGGAGCGCGCGGCCGCAGTAAAGCGCGGCCCCTCCACCTCCCTCCGGAGCGTTGTGCGTGACAGGAAGACTGCACGCTTCCTTCCCTCTTCCCGCCCTTGTGTGCGCGCGAGCCGCGATTGCCGGCTCATCGTCGCATGCTTTCACTCGCGCGTACAGCGTACGGCGCGCGGTTTTATCGCCCGTGGAGTCTATACGGAACCTCACGGCGACGGCGACGGCAAAAATTCGCTTAGAGTGTCCATATAATTGCTCTCGCAATAAAATGAATACAGTCAGAAACTGCATGGTCATCTCCAAGCATGGAGCCTCCGTATTCGCTTGTCTCCAAAGTGCCGAATCAGGAGCGATCAATCAATTATTCAACGTTCGTTCGTTCGTCCTCCAGAGCAACATTTGCGAGATATATACCAATGCGGCGGTGGTGCACCCATGTTCGGTGCACGGCATATACGTCTCGACGTTGAGAAAATACGAAAAGAGCGACATCTCGCAGGAAGAGAAAACAACGGGCGGAGATTCCGGGCGCCTTTTAACGACTCGCAGTTCAGTGAGGAAAAGCCATTTCTGGCAACTTTTTTTTTTTCTCTCACGCCTGTACACAGGCGGCCCCGCAAACGACTTTTTTTGTTGTTGACAGGTTCCGCGCGTCGCGCGCGGCGCAGAGTAAAAGCAAGCGCGACTCGCTCGGGGACCCATTCCCGGTTCAACGGCCAGTCGAGAAGTAGTAGTAGTATAAACTTTATTTTGTCCGAGATGGAGTTTAGGGAGGAGGGGAGTGGGAGGGCCCTTCCTCTTCTTCCTCAGGCGGCGGCCAGGCCTTGTGCTTTGGCGGCGTCTTCGGCCATCTGGACGACCCGGAGTTGGAGATCCAGGTCTGAGCTGAGCAGTGCAGTCTCCCACTGCTCTAGGGTAGTGATGGGAAGGGGAGGCAATAAGCTAGTGGGTTTTTTGTACCTTATCAGGGGACATGCCCACATGATGTGATGAAGATCGGCTCTACCAGCGCATAATTTGCAATCTGCGGTATATAGCCCAGGATAGAGGTGACTGTACGTCACTGGGTTTGGGAAAGTGTGCGTCTGTAAAAGGCGCCAGGTAACCGATTGCTTTTTATCTAAATTTTTGTGAGCGGCAGGGTAATGCCTCCTGCCCTGGCGGTAGAATTGTAGAATTTCCTTGTAGGATACCATCCGGTCCCTGCCTGAACGGCGGAGGGATTCGAACTGCTCCTCGCAAGAGGTTGTCGTGCGGCCGCGGATTGCCAGTTCTCGCGCCGCACTGTGAGCAGCTTCGTTTCCCGGAAGACCGGAGTGCGCCGGTGCCCAAACCAGTTGCGTCCATCTGCGCCGGGTCTCGGGTACCCTAGCCAGAATTTTGAGGGCTTCAGGCGAAATGCGCCCTTTCGCGAAATTTCGTATAGCTGTCTTTGAGTCGCTGACTATGAATTTGGCTGCGGAGGAAGCGCACGCCAAGGCGATTGCGACCTCCTCCCCGACCTCCGGCGAGGTTGTAATAACTGAGCTTGCAGCGATGATTTGATTTTGCTGATCTAGTACAGCCGCTGTCATAACGTCTCGGTCACGATACTCGGCTGCGTCTACATAGGCCACGTCCTGAGAGTTTGCAAAGCGTTTTTGTAAGGATTTGGCTCTTTCCTGCCTGCGCTCTTGGTTATGCAGAGGGTGAGTGTTCTTAGGTAATGGTGGAACGTGTATGTGTTTTCTTAACTCTGTGGGAATGTCCCGCTTTGGTCCGAATTGGGTGTTGTATGTAATCCCGAGTGATTGGAGAATGTGTCGCCCCGTCGGAGAACGCGAGAGTCTCTCCAGTTGGGCAATTCGTTGGGCTTCCATGAGCTCGTCAAGAGTATTGTGTACTCCTAGAGCCTCAAACTTTTCGTTTGCGGTCGTAATTGGTAGGTGTAGAGCCTGCTTGTATGCTCGCCTGATCATGAGGTTAATTTTGGAGCGTTCATCATTCTTTAGTTGCAGGAATGGGCTAGCGTACACTATTCTGCTTATGACAAAAGCCTGTACCAATCTGAGTAAATTAGTTTCTTTCATGCCGTGGTGTCTGTTGGCGATGCGCGAAATGAGTCTTGTTGTTTGATGTACGTGCGAGTCTAGTGCCTTTATCACTTCGTTGTTGTGTCCATTTGCCTGTATTCTGAGTCCAAGGATCCTGATGCTCGGAACTATTGGGATGTCCTGGTCGTTAGCTTTGAGCATGATTTGAGGGGGTGTGGTGACAGTTTTCCTGCCTCTGCAAGTGGGTCTATACAGAAGTAACTCGGACTTTTGCGGGGAGCAGGAGAGTCCTTTAGGTGTTACGTATTCTGTGACGACTTCGATCGCGCTTTGCAAGGTTTCTTGGATTTCTCCGTCACTCCCTCCGGTTACCCAGAGTGTCACGTCGTCTGCATATAAGCTATGCTGTAGTTTAGGGATTTTAGCTAGCTTGCTTGGTAATTCTAGCATGGCCATGTTGAAGAGGTAGGGAGACAGGACCGAGCCCTGGGGTGTCCCTCGATTCCCGAGCGAAATGCTCTCCGAGGTTACCCCACCGACGGTGATTGTGGCTGTCCTGTCTGTAAGAAAGTCTTTTATATAATTGTATGCTCTGGAGCCAACTCCTAGTTTGTTTATCTGGGTTAGGATGGCTTCGTGATGAACATTGTCGAAGGCTTTGGTTAGATCAAGGCCAAGAATGGCCCGGGTATCAAGTTCTGAGCTCTGATCACCGTCTATTATTTGGTGCTTAATCTGAAGCATAATGTCCTGCGTGGAAAGCTTGGGTCTGAATCCAATCATCGTGTGAGGGTACAGGTCGTGCGCTTCCATGTGTTTGTTTAGGCGAGTAAGGATGATGTGTTCCAGAAGTTTCCCTAGGCAGGAGGTGAGCGAGATGGGTCTTAGGTTCTGTAGCTGCAACCTCTTGCCCGGCTTTGGTATCATCACAATTTTAGCTTCCTTCCACTGTTGAGGGATGTGGCCAGTCTCCCAACACTTATTCAGATACTTAGTTAGTGCTTCTATGGAGTCATCGTCCAGGTTCCGTATAGTTTTGTTTGTTACGCCGTCCGGACCCGGAGCGGAGTGCGTTCGTAGACCGTGTATGGCCTCACGGACTTCAGCTTCCGTGATTGGTTCGTCGATTATTGGGTTTGGTTCTCCCGTGTATGCGGGTAAGGGCATTTTGGAATGGTTTCCGATGTATAGATTCTTGAGTTCGTTAATTAAGTCTGTGTCTGATCCCGGGTAATTATGGATTATTTTGCTGAGATTATGCCCCTGCATAGTTTTACTGCTCTCGGGATCGAGTAGACATCTAAGTATGCGCCATGTTTTGGCCATGCCTATTTGCGCTTCCATTCCATCACATGCACTGTGCCAGTTTTGGCGGGTTAGCTGGTGAGCATATTCCTCAATTTGTTTGTTTAAGATCGATATGCGTTTGCGTAGGGATCTATTCAGTTTCTGTTGTTTTAGTCGTCTTTCCAAGCTAGCTTTTGCTTCCCACATGTGGAGGAGCTTGGCATCTGCCGCCTGGATATTAGCTTCTTCTGGTATGGTTATGGTCGCCTGCTTAACGGTTTGTTGTAAGTTGTCGACCCATGCCTTAATGTCTATAATCTCAGGAACGGCAGGTTCGTTTTTGTTTGTTTGTAGTTGCCTAAAATTGTCCCAGTCCGTGATGTGGATTCGTTTGCCGATAGGTTTGGCGGGTCCCGTTCGGATTTTGGTGGCCACTATGAAGTGGTCACTTCCCAAGTTTTCTTGCGTGTTGAACCATGTGGCGCCTGACACGTTTTTGGTGAAGGTTAGGTCTGGTGTAGTGTCCACGCAGACGCTATTTCCTGTGCGCGTGGGTTGTGTCGGATCTGTGAGCAGCGTGAGTTGCTCCTGCTGCGCGTCTAGCCACAATTGACGGCCTTTGCGGTTATCGGTGCGATAGCCCCATGCCGATGAGTGTGCATTGAAGTCGCCTAGTATGACAAGTGGTTGTTTGTTTGCAATGTGTGCTGCTTTCCGGAATAGATTGAGGAATCTGTGTTGCTGTTTAGGCTTGCTGTATACGTTGAGCACAAACAGGCTGCCAGTTCCTCGCTTTGCCGTAGGAATAATTTCCACTAGGACGTGTTCTACGCACACAATGCCGGTCTCGTGTATGAGTGCCGGTATGTTTCGTTTGATTAGCGTAGCGATTGGCGCTTTGCCTGTGCCCGATACATCGGAGCAGAAGGACGCATAGCCTGATAATTTGGCCTGACCCCCCGTCTCTTGGAGGGCAATTATGTCTGGAGCTTCGGAATCCTTAGTTTGTAAGAACTGCTGGAGATTCCCTCGCTTGCGGCGGAATCCCCGGCAGTTCCATTGCCATATGACGTACATAGCGCTTTTACCGCTATTCCAGGCCATCGTTGGTCGGGCGGTTGTAAGGCTTAGTTACTTTAATGGGCCCTACGCTAGGCCTTTGTTGGGCGTTTTCGAGGACCGCGATTCTGGCATTATAACTTTCGGCAAGGTTTGTTATCATGGTGTGGAATGTTTTATGCATTATCTCGAATTTGATATCAATGGCCCTGGTGATTTCCTCTATGATCGTCTCTTCCCTGATGTTACGCTTAGAGGTGCCAGAGTGGGCGGTTGTCCCTTGGGAAGGAGGGGATTGTTCTACCGCTCTGCGCTTCGCGGGTAGGCTCTCTGTATCGGAATCTGGCTGCGCGTATTGTGTGGTAGGTTCTGCAACTGCCGGAGGTGCATCTATCTCTATATGGACAGTTTCTGGTTCTGCGGGTACAACTTCTTTCGGCGGTGTCGCCTTCAGTTGGGCTACCTCGGCCTTGAGGGCCTTATTCTCTGTTAGTAGAATTTCGAGCATTTGTTTGATTTTAGTTAGCTCGCTGTCGTGAGAAGAGGGGAGCGTGGGGTTTTCTATCTTAGTGGGTTCGGACTGGGAGACTACATTTGCCCAGCTCACCTTGTTGTTATTGGTTGAAGTCTTGCTTTCTTGTTTAGCTTGGGGTCTATGTCCCGATGGGGATCTTGATCTGGATGCCTTGCGATCGGCAGCAGTGTCCCTCGATTTTGATCGGGATGGGCGTTGGGCTGCCGTTGTCTGCTTGTCTGCTTGACGTGGCAACGATGGGTCTCTGCCGCCGCCGCCGCTGTGGTTGTGCAAGGTTTGTTGTTGTTGTTGTCGCTGTTTTTCCCACTGGCGCTGTTTGATGAGGAAAGGCGTCTGAAAGCGTCTCTGGCAGCTCTTGTCTCCCGTGGGGTGATCTTTACCGCACAGCGCGCACTTAGGGTTGCAGCTGTGATTGTCCGCAGGGTTTTGGGCACCACAGTCTTTGCACTGTTTCTTGTCGGGGGTAGGGCACACGTCCGCGCGATGACCGATCCGGCCGCAGGCTCCGCACACTTCGACTTTTTTCTTGTGGAGGTAGCAGCGGTACTCGGCGCCTCTGTAATAGACGTAGAAGGGTACATTTGGGCCTTCAAAGATGATGATGGCTGAGTTGGTGTTGCCCATGCGACGGGCCTGCAGGATGGTGGGGTTCTTCTTGTAGATGAGACTTTTGGTGATGTCCTCCGCAGTGTCGTAGTCCGGAATGTTGTGGATTACGCCTTTGTAGGTGTCTGCCGGTGGGGCGGCGTAGGCTGTGGCTTCGTAGTGCGTGTCTCCAATTTGGAGTTCCCTGATGCGGTTGTATTTCTCAGCATTTGCCATTCGCGGAGTGCTGATTACTATGACATTTTTTTCCACGCAGGAGCGATATATGTCATCTTCCGCCTCTGCAATCGGTACTGCTGCGGCTCGCAATACTTCATCTCGAATTTGCGCATCACTTAGTTTTGAGACATTTAGCCCGTCGCGGGGCCGTACGATGATCTTTATATCTTCCCTTGGAAGTTGTGGCTGTCGCGGCGGCTTCGGTTTCTTGGTGGTACGCGCTGCGCTCTGGCACGCACCAGAACGCGCTTCGCCAGTGCCAGTTGTTTTGCTTGTTTCATCAGCCATTATGCTGAACTGCTCTATAGCTCTACGACTCCTATTGCGGTGGCTGGTGAGCCAGCCCGCTTCTTTAGTTACTTCTTCAGGTGCAATAGCTTCTCCCTCTACTTCAACGACGTCCATGCCTTGAAAAGAGCTTACCCGGTGGGTCGGTGGGGTGGTTGACCCGCCCTCGGTGCGGCCTTGGGGCTCCGCGTCGTCCGGCATCGTGCAGCTGCGGCGCGGCGAGGCGATGATGCCGTAGTCTTGGTTAGGGCTGGCTGTCGTTCGGTGTGCCCGAACGGGTTTTGGGCCGTAATGGCCCTCCCGGTGGGCCGATGATGATGAAACTGGTGTCCAGCGAGAGCCTGTAGCTTCAGGGACCTGACACCGTAGGAATTTTGGTCGGAACGTAGTTTGCACGCCACCAAAATTGGTTGTTCACGGAGCTCATGCGAGGTACGTTCGCTCCGGTTCGCCCCCTGGAGTCGAGAAACGAAAATAAATCTTAAAGAAAAAGAAAACAAGCGTGGACGGCTTAGACCTCCGCGAGCAATGGACAACCGTTAGCTACCAGGAAAACGCGGTCCGAGGCGTCACAGACGAGGACGTAAAGCCTCCGCCATACTTAACCCAAACAAACATTATCAAAGGAGCACATATATATATATATAGAGAACGGTATAAGTGGAGCCCTATCAGCAAGTTACCTTTTCTGCAAATCGAAAAAAAAAAGGATACTTTTACCGTGAGAATTAAGTGACTTGATATATAAGCAAAAAAAAAAAAAAAAACGAAAAATGAATTGCAGCGCCGCCTATAGGAAGTTCCGGCCCCAGCCCGCTGTGACATCGTAAATCTGGCCGACGTCTGCCCATGCGTAGCATTTTCTTGTTTGTTTATTTGTTTGTTTGTTTTCCATATCGGTGATATGGACAACATTCTAAGTAAGCCATATTAAACTTTGCAAGCTTCACGAACATTTATTGAGTCACATGGTGGCCGAATACGAACCAAAAGAAAAAAAGATACTTTGAAATACGTGACGCGACACTTACGTGTGCCGGCGCTGAGATTTGGGCACAAAATTCAATAAGTGGAACTTTGACATTAATTGTTTCTTCTAATATATTCAACATATCCCCTCGATACTAACGATAATCGAATTTCGAAAGAATATTTCATCAGTCTAAACTAATTTGTCCATAAATAAGTGCATTTCCGCGTCTCCTACGGAGGGTGCCGGCTATTTCTATACATGCATCGGGTGCCTTAAGTGCGTAAGCTTAATGCATCGTCCTCCCAGGGGGATTTATTATTTGCAACCGCATTTGTCTGACTTAAGACGCTGTAGAAATCTTGTCTTCACTGCTTCCGTTAAGTCTGACGGCGGCTGTGCACAGTTTCGAACGCGTAGGGTGTAATTAATGCAATCACGTGCATCTGAAAGGAAACGCTAAATCAAGTCTTACAGGCTCGTAAAATATTCTTTCGAAACTCTTATCATTCATTTGGGGGGGGGGGGGGGGGGAAGAGATTAGCAGTGGATAAAATAAGGTTAAACATTCTCGAATTTCGCGAAGAGAAGCCTCGACGTCGGTAGGTGGGTGTGACGTCACAGCAACAAGGCGAGGGCGAAATAAATAAAGACACTTCGGACGACGTACTAAAGGTCTATAGTTATAAGGCTATATATCCGGGCTCGACTGTATATGCGAGTGACGTGTAATTCTACCGCCCTTGTATTGTGCATGCTCGGCATCGTTGAGAGTTCGCGCGTCCTGGACAATAAGCGATTTCTGCAAGACCCAGGCAATAACGTGTACGCGGCGCAATGCCTTTCGCGTAGAATGACTTCTGGAGAATTTTAGCAACAGGAGCATGCGCCTAGCGCAGATGGTCGACTTCAATTCCGCCTTTACAACAACCCCCTATACGATCAATTTAACTAAAAAAGTGAGTAAGAAAAATTCAGGCACTTAACAATCAGTTGGATGTCCTCGCGCAAATTCAGACGTTCGCCGAGCTGCAATGTGGCTCGGCCAGCTCTGATTATCGTTTTAGTCCGCCGAAGGCCCGCAGCGTTTAACTTTTGATAGGCTAAGTGTTATACCTCTAATTTCTGATTTATACGCGGCAAACGCAACGTAAAGCACGTACTTTCCAAACGATGGAGTGAGTTTTCAACTCTGTACAGCTCGGAGAAAAAAATTACTAATTAATAATTATGTACTACACAAATATGTAGCTGAAATAACACTTGTTTGCTTTCTTGGGGGCGCCGGTGCACGCATGTATTTTCCGTACGCGCGCAAAGGCAATAATGCCAATAATGCCGAAATGCCACACGCCTGCCATTTCCCGAGCCAAAATTAAGACAAGTGCATAATTTATAATGTATCGCACATCTCGTGGCTAATATCGTCGACTAATATGCACCGGGTCGAACGGAAGTCGCTGGTGCTATAGCGGCGAGCTGTAAATGCCGCCACGCAATATCGGTCGCGCTCTCCCCCAAAAAAAGTGCTGGCTCATCGCAGCCCACTCCGCGCCACGAACGATTCCAAGAAAAACGTCTCGCGACGCCCTACAGACTGCATAGAAATACTGAATGTCAAGGGGTAATCGTGGGCATTACAGATGCAACTTCAGACTCCTTGCGAATTACGCCCTATATGGCCTTCAAGACGAGTGTCAAGCAAGACTATTATACTGTGCCTTTCTTCCTTCCTTTTTTTTTTTCCCCCGCCTCTCTCTTTCGTGAACATGCTTAAATGCTACGTTATTTTGCCACCTCTATATACTACTGATGACGACCCTCCAATTGCCCACGCGTCCCACTGCACGTCCCCTGTGCATACGTCACCGTCACGTCGCGAAAACGCAAATGTCGACTGACGTTAAGTTTTCTTTTATGCACGCTGCATGCTTTCTGTTTAACGCCAAGTGAACACGTGTATATACGGGCGTTCGTAGAGATCAGACGCAGGAAATGAAGCAACGAAGCTACACTGACTGAGCTGCTCTCCTCGACGACATATCACATGCATTGACGCTGCACTTGACGTCATCGTGCACACGCTGTCGTCCTTGTCAATACTGAATTCCTATAGCGAAAAGGTTAGTTCACACGACCTCTGGAACCGACGCGTAATTCAACGATTGCGCACGCGCGACGATGCCACCGTGATTTTCACGCGAACAAAGGATGGATGTTGATAGGGCGTCTGTAGTCCTCACTGAGCAGTTCAGAGTCTTGCGAATAGATTGTGGCATCCGTGTCAGCTCTAAATGAGTCACAGCGCTGTATTCCGATATACGTGGCCTAAGTCCGTAAGTCCGGACAGGGCCCACAGAGAGTCGATGAATTGCTCAGATAAACTTGTACCAACCGTCCATAGACGTAAGAGGCATGTGCCTATATACGGACCATTTTTTATAGACTCCCTGGCAATGGACTCCTAGCCGCTCTTCTACTGCCGCAATCAACGCTGTACTGTCAAGTCGAGCTGGCGCGCCTATAGCAACGTCGTACAGTCAGTCATCTCCGCAAAAGTATTTTAACCCTCCTTGGGTCACATCGCGAAACATGAGCGTATTTTCGGACGATCGCTTTTGGTGACATCACTTTCAATGCACGCTTATTGGCTAGTTGAGCAAAACCGGATGAGCATGATGAGCGGTCACCAGCGACATGCATTGAACCCTCCAACAGAAAAGAAAGAGATAAAGAAAAGAAGAAAGAAAGAAAGAAAGAAAGAAAGAAAGAAAGAAAGAAAGAAAGAAAGAAAGAAAGAAAGAAAGAAAGAGGAAAACCAGCGTGGGAAACGTAGCACACCGGCAGCTCCGTTATCTGCCGACGGTGCCTTTAGCTCCACGGCTGAGGCCCACGCGAGACAAACGGCAAAGGCACTTCCAGCTGCACCAGCTCACAAGGAGCCCGTTATGCCCGATGCACACAGGCACGGCTAGACTCGCGACGACCGTCTTTCAAGAGAGGCAAGAAGCGCGGCCCAGGTGCCGCAGTTCTGTATCTCTCCTTTGCTCAGCTGCTGAGCAGCGAAAGAAAGAAATGTTCAGCATCAAAGTGAAAAGAACAAAACAAAAGGCATAAGAAGGAGACCGTGCGTATAATACTACGGCGGCCCGCCGCGTGGTGTGTGTGCCGTATGGCGCGACCACGTCGGTCGTCACGTGCGAAAAAAGCCGGCGGAGACCGGTTCCCAGGGAGGGGGGGAGGGGGGGGGGGGGAGCACCCGAATCGCGTAGCCCACAAGCACCACAACCGGACGAGAGGGGTGAGAGAGAGTTATACCGTTCATGCATGTGGCATCGCGACGGCAAAGCGGAGCATACGGAAACGCCCCTGCCGTCCCGTTCTGTAAGGTCCCTCGTTCCATCCGTCTCCTCCGCGCTTCCTTTCCATAACCGGAGGGAAAACAAAACCTGCCTCGTCCTTCTCTACGGCTGCCAACCCTTTTCTCTCTCTCTCTCTCTGGGCTCTTTTTGCGACGCACGAACAGTCAGTCATAATCCTCTCCGTCTTCCTCGCTATGACCTCCTTCCTCGTCGCTAACTAACCCTTCTCTCTCCATCTCTCTTCAGGCTCTTCCTCTGAAGCCGGAACATTCCCCCACATTCCTCTCTCTCTCCCTTCGAATTTCGAACCCTTTCCCTCGTCTCTCCTTCCCGGCCGCTAGCTCAATCTATATATTCTGCCGTTGACACTCTCTCCTATCACTCCTATCTGTTCCTCCTTTCCGGTGCTATTTGTGTCGTAAGACCGGTATGTGTGAAACGTTGAGTGTGGCGTGCTTGCGGCTTGCATCGCTTATCCGCACGCCGCCGCACCGTTGATAAGAGAGAAGCAGCGCGCAATGTCGCGCCCCCCCCCCCCTTTTTTTTTTTTTCTTTTTCATATGCAGCTCTCTCTTCTACAGGCACGACGGGAATGGGCGGCGCACATTTTATGGTGCGCTAGTCTACCTTAAACAAAAAGAAAGACAGACAGACAAAAGAAAACAAGAAATAAAAAGTCGTTCTGCCGCGCCGTCGGTATCTATTCTTATACAACGTAGACTTTCCTAAAACAATTTATTCCATATATATTCCACGTACTCATGGTCTTACACCTTTAGTCAATTATTGCCGTAGGGCGTATGATCTAGAGGCTATGCAGATGTAAAATTCGGGAATTGCGGGTGGGGGGGAGGCATTACCGAATACGTTATATAAGATACAGCAACGATTATCCTACCCGGCGTACGACTCTCTCCTACGCTGACTACATGTATACCTGCTGGCGAAAAAGCACACTTCGATCACTGCTGACACAGAGAGACCCAGTCGCGACTTCGCGAACTTAAGCTATACCCGGAAAGCAGAAGGAACGCTCTGAATTCACGCATGCGTTGTACAGGAAGCATTTCGAGCTCGTAAACAACAACACGTACCATGCACTATCGCTAAAGCGACCCAGGTGCATGGACAGAAAAGAGTCCACCTGGCACTCTCCCTGCTAAGGAAATTTTCGACTGGCGGTGCCCAGTTACACGCAGCGTCAGCTGGCATTTCCTTTGCTCTTTTTTTTTTTTTTTTTCTGAATGCGATAAAAGCAGCAGGACCTACTGGAAGATGCCGCGCCACCTGCCAGAACCGGTTAATTGGCGACAGGGCGTTAGCGGTATATGCAACGGTATACATATAAAGGCAACTAAACTATCTGTGTCACATAGCGGTATGGACGAGTTCCAGACGCGTGGGTTAAAACAAACCGCCTACGCGTCTGGCCTTCATTTTGTAATCAATCCATGCACTTCTCGAAGCCGCAAACGCCGTGAGACGCGAGGAAATGAGAAACGAAGCAAGGCGCATATAGTCGAGACACTGCTAAGCACAAAACAAGATTTTGTTTTTTCTCTCTCGTGTCGCACCTTTAATCGTCAGTTTCCGGCACAGCGCGTACGGCGCCGATACCTTCACGTGTGCCCTCGATACGACGTGCCGCCCTCAAGCTGCCGATAACGATGACAATGACGACGACGCCGACACGTCTCAAAACGCGGAGGATCCGGGATCGAATCCTCCTGGAGGGGGTATACAAATGCTCATAGGTCGTCGACATGCTCACTGATGAGTACACTGACTCATACACACTCGACACTTAGTTCCGGGGAGCACCTGTGTAAGCACCTGTGTGGAGCACTGCACTGGCTTGGCGGTAAAGTGTGTCACTGATCCTACAGGATAGCGACAGCAAATGCTCTCACTGTACTTGGTACAGTGAGAAACGTGCTGTAACGAAACTTTGTAAACATCTATATAGCGTGCGTGCGTGCGTGCGTGCGTGTGTGTGTGTGTGCGTGTGTGTGTGTGTGTGTGTGTGTGTGTGTGTGTGTGTGTGTGTGTGTGTGTGTGTGTGTGTGTGTGTGTGTGTGTGTGTGTGTGCGTGCGTGCGTGCGTGCGTGCGTGCGTGCGTGCGTGCGTGCGTGCGTGCGTGCGCGCTGCGCGCTGTTAAGTGCTTATCACTGTGTATAACACAGTCAACACCCAGCCCCTGGAGGAGTATACATGTCAGGCGAACAGCTAGGCTCAGTATATCATTAAAGCTGGAGGTCTGCAATGTAACGGAAGCAAAGGCCCGAGCATGCTGTACACCAGCGACATTCAGCTCAGCAGCAGACCACCAGCAGTATAGAGTACTATATATACAGACATTTTATAGCGCAGTTTTTCTTTGCCTGGGTATACGTGCTGGATGCTGCCTTGCCGAGAACGACAAGTGGGGTCACTGAGCGTTCGGGCACATGTAGCCATGCGTGGCTACATGTGCCCGAATAGACCAACTGGCTGCTGGCTGGTCTATAGCAGACAACTTGGGTAAACTGGGCAGGTGCCGCTGAGTATGTGTGTCGTGTACTCTAGGTCAATCCTCCACAACGAGCGTGCCACTGCGATACAAGCGGTATGAAAAGCGTTAAATGTATTTGGATACACATCTCATCGACATTCTTCCCTCGACAAGCATCACACATCGCCTTCGCCATCGTAACGCAGACAGCTAAAGGCGTCGAGCCTGCATATCCTCGTTTCTCCGTTATATATATATATATATATATATATATATATATATATACTACCTCGCTAACTCAAACAAGCTTCGCGTCAGTTAGATTCCAACGTTAATTACATTGGGTCTGCGTGTTTACTATTGTTCGTCATTCTCTGTAGCGTTTCTGTATTCATTAGTGTTTTCTGCTGCAGTAGAACTCGGCCGGTGGCATCGTTCTCACACGCGGCAGAGACGAGAGAGCTGCACGCACGAGAATCCTCAGGCGTCCCGCGACGGCTGCACGCCGTGTCACGTATTAAGCGCATTGAATGCAATTTCGACGACCTCGTTTGCTGCCACGCAATTTCAATGGCCTCGCGGGCTCGTCATCTCTCTCTCTCTCGTCCTTAGCCGCAAATCGGGCACGCGGGGGCCTTCTCCTGTCGCGGAGACGTTTGAATCGATTGAATCAACTTTTCTCCGGCCATTCAAGCATTACGTTGACGACGCAGGGACAAACCGGCGGGAAAACTGTGAGTAGTTAGTATGTACTCGTAGCAGTAGCCTGTAAAATACTTCACACGCCTCTTAAGGGCACAAGGCCATACAAAACGCCCTTGACACGCATTCGATGTTTGTTTGTTATTTTGGAAATAGGAGGCAACTCCGACGAAAGCTTTAAAAACACTTTCACCAATTAAGCCAACGCCAGAGACCTGAAAACGGGAAGCTGACTCTCAGGACGAAGCAAAGTGCAAAAAAAAGGAAAAAAAAAAAAAACACGAGCTCCACTCACACCTGGGGGCCCTGCCGTATCCGGTGGCGTTCATGGCTGCAGCTAAACCCACGTGACGCTATGCTTTTTTCCGCTCGAACAGTGACAGGCGCACGTGTATATGCATACGCACACTTTACCAGTACACACAAAAGCACGCTCCAATTCCTCGGTGCTCGATCTCCACTCTATCAGCTATACACGCCACTGTCGCCACCCACACGCCCAGATGGCGGTGATCCGGTAGCTACAAAACTCGCTCGCTCGCAGCGATTTCAACTCATTTTTTTTTCTTCTCATATATATACACGCGCCTCTATATCTACCCGCGCGGCTCAAGGAGAGACGCAACCGAAAAAAAACACATACGCAGATATAAGAACGGCAGACTAGAAATGCGTAGAGCGAAACGCGAACAAAACGTCCAATCGTCGAGGCGGTCACGGACGCACGAAAATCGGTGCCCGCACCAACACTTGGCCCTGCAACCACGACGACCCCCCCCCCTCCCCTCTCCCACACACCGGCACGCACGCACTTACACTCGGAAGTCGAACACACACACACACACACACACACACACACACACACACACACACACACACACACACACACACACACACACACACACCACACACACACACACACACACACACACACACACACACACACACACACACACACACACACACACACACACACACACACACACACACACACACACACACACACACACTTAAGACTCGGAAGCCGAACTCACACAAACACACACGCCACGTCGCCATCGATTAAGGCGCGGGATCGCGGGGGGGAGGAGACGTGTAGGAGGAGGAGTGAGACCAACAGGGACCTAGAAGTTGGGAAACCGACCAAACGGGTCAGCAAGCAGACAGGAATTCCTGCTTTCCCGGCAACGCCGTCATACCGCTATAAGATTGCGCCGTATACGCATGCCGCGCACACACACAGACACGCTCGAGTCAGAGGGACACATGCCGCAGTCCAGAAGGCGGAGAGAAACCGCCTTGCGTGGTTCTAGAACGCGAACTTTCTTCCTTCCTCGCTTTCTTTCTTTCCTTATTTCTCTCCGACAAGTCGTCGAACGGCATACTAAAAGGGAGCGGAATTGAACGGCACGGACCCCCCCCCCCACTTAGCCAATTAGCTCGAGTGCTGGCAAAGTGCGCCTTACAGAACGTATTGTCCGTCACGCAGACGCCAATGTGGTGCGCTTGCTTTTCCGTTCAAGCGTGTTTGTCTTTCTTCGTACGCTTGTAAACGCGTGTGGGTGCGTACAGAAGCCTCGCCTGTGCTGTACCGTAAAAGCAACTCGCTACTTCTATCAGCATGAAGTCAAACGCTCATAAAAACATGCGAGACGCACAACTCAGCTCGATTCCCCCCCCCCCCCCCCAAAGCTTCTCCGCGCACACGACCTTTCTTTCTTTCTTTCTTTCTTTCTTTCTTTCTTTCTTTCTTTCTTTCTTTCTTTCCTTCCTTTCCTTTCTTTTTAAAGGAGAACTGACATATCTTCAAAGCTGTAGAATCTCTACCGCACGTTTTTAGAACGTAAAACGATGACACTTAGCAGGTTGCGTATGTAGCAAAGTATGCGACCGGGATAGTTTGTGTTCATCCATGACGTTTGACAGCGCGAACTTTGACAAAAGACAGCGAAAGAGGCAACATACGAAGACAAGCGCTGCGGAAGTAGGCTGGGAACTTGCAAGCACTTCGAAGATATATTAACGTGATACTAAAGTTGGTTTCGGGATGCCGGACCTGGCGTCATCGGCGTCACTAGTGACGTCATGGCACGGACAGAATTTGCGGGCGTCGTGCAGCTGTAACGCTATAGGCATGACGACGTTGCTCGTAACAACAGCAAATACGAGTGATGCGTGCCTGGTTGTGAGTGTATGTAGAAACCGCAGCAATCGCCGAATCGAAGCGAGTCCGCGTATATCATGACGTCATGACGCAGTCACCTCCTGGGTATAGCGAAACCGAAACTGGCACCGAATTAACAAAGCCTTTCGTTCGTATAAGTGCCCTTTGCCATTGACATGGTCACAAGCTTCGCTAATAGTATGTCTAGCGTCAAGATTGGTTGGACTTTGCTCTTACGAACAATTCTGTACGTAAGAGATTTTAATGCGTAAGCATTCTTTGACGAGTACCCCAGCCCCATCACGCGAAAGCTGTAATGCCTTGTATCTGTACAAAAACGCTTAATTTGCAATTTGCAAAGTTAAGACATTTAATCGTTGTCATAGTACAAATGTAGATGACTGGTAGCTTTATAAGCGATAAGAAACAAGTTAACCCCCCCCCCCCCCAAAAAAAAAAAAAAAAAAAAGAATACCCATAGGAATACATAGGGCTCCTTAGGAAATGCATGGGGAAACTTGTAGTAGGGATGTGCCAAATTGAAATTTGGGGGTGGTCCAACTGAAATTTGCGGGTGGGCCAACTTGAAATGTGCAGGTGGGTCAACTTGAAATGTGGGGCGGGCCAACTTAAATTTGTGTGTACGCTCACGCATACTTAGACAACTCCAGTGGAGTTTCTGCATTCTTTTTTTGCGAATACGGGCTCTAGTTCGTAGAATCGAGCGCCATAGTACAGTGGCCATAGCAAGTTTTTCAGGGCGCTCCGACGCTTGCTGGCATTTTTTTTTTTTTTTTTGCTGTATTTAGAGGGCTCGTGCCTCCATTTAGCGCGCGAAAATGTCGCTTCGGGAGTGTCATTTCAGCATACTCCTTTAAACGCTCAGGTAACGGCAGGCAGAGTATACAAGACTGCGTCGCAAAGCGTGCGCAGATGTTGAGTCCACTGAGCTCGAGACGAGTCCTCGGTTGACATACGTATAGGGTTGACACCTCGCGAGCGCAAGGTTTGTTGTCGACGCAGTACATAAGAGGCCAATCTTATTTAGGGGCTTCATAGACTACCCACCTCCTAACTCAGGCTAAGCGGCGTCGCTCTGACGTCCGTTGAACCAGCACATCGGAAGTCCAGCCGAGCACAGCTAGGCCACCCGAGTATATAGTATATAAGCCTGCATAAGTCAAAGTTACAGTGTACCGTCTCGTTACATTACATTAGCAGCCCGGCGCGACGATTCACTAATTAACTTACGCGTCCCCAAGTCGATATATAGTATATGGCTATAGGCCTTAATTCTCCGAAACTGGGCGTCAGTTTCGCAAACGTCTCCCCCAACTGCCTCCCATTTTTGACACGTGACGTCATAAGAAGAGGGAGGGTGGGAGCCATAAGCAATACAGCGAGTTACTGGCGCTTCCCTCCTCGGGTCTCTTATTATATTAGCCCTCGCCGAATTGCACAATGGGATATAACCCACCCGCTGGAGGAGTCCCTCTCATTCATGGTAATGAGCAATCTGCCAGATGAACGGTTCCCTCGCTCTCGTGACGGCATTCGCGTCACGGATTCAGTGCCCGTATCAGCCTCGCCGGTGAAGAAAGGAAAAAAAAAAGAAAAAAGCTCGCATAAATTATTGACGACGCCCATACACAGCGGCACGCAGACATCTTGCGCACTTTTCGTCGGCCAGTGCCTTCTCTTTCGCTCCCACCTCCTGGTCGGGGAGGGAGGGTGGCATCGTGTGATATTGAAGAGTGTTCGATAAATGGATGATTACGAAAGTAGTCTCCTTAGCTTGCTTATTGAAAAAAAAGAAAGAAAAAGTGAAAAACACCAATAAGGCTCTAACAAGCCAGCGACATCGAGAATGGTGCAAGTCAACATTGCGACGCAGTCATTATAACGGATGACCTGAAAAAACCAGAATACAACATTCGGTCTGATTGAGCTCGACTAAAACATTGCAAGCACCTTCTAAATAAAGTAAAGGTTACATATACTTGAGACGTCCACCTGGGAGGCTCTAACTTATACGCTACTCGGAGCGTAACACATAAAATGAAGGAAAACTGACACAACTTAGTGGCTAATGCGTTGTGGTGCTGAGACCGAAGTCGCTGGTTCGATTCCCGACATGCATTCTTATGGGGGTCGGCAATCAATAGCGCTGGTGTACAAGTCCTCCGGGTGCGTAAAAAAAAAAAAAAGGGTGCGCCAGGCGGTCAAAAACTTAAGAAATCATCCCCCCGTATCAAGCGGCCTGAAACACAGTTGCAGACGACTCGGCCTTCAATCGACGCCAACTCATAAATGTCGGGTCAACAAAACATGTTAGGGTTAGTTCGTTACTCTCAAATAATAGGAGCAGAGGTCTTTGTCAGGCTGTATGCCCTCTATAGCTGCTGCTCCCGGTCTTGTATACCGTAGAGTTTCGGGTATGATGGGTGTGTACATGGATCCGTGACTCCGTGAACTCGTTTTCAACAAAGTACTGCGTAATAAATAATTAAACAAACATAATTAAGATTGACCGACGGCAGGATTCGAATACAATACACAGAATCCCGATGAAACCATTACACCACGCCCGCATGCATCAATAAGCGGCATTGAACCCCTTCGTGAATTTCTCGCGGGCAAGCCAGCGCGTTGAGACGCTTGGCGCGTTTCGATTTGGCCACGTAGACAGGCTTAACCGCTGCCATTAGTAGCGAATGCGCGTGCTCGCAGAGTCTTGTGCACTTAGAGAACAAAACACAGATTGCTATGAAATTTAGGGCAATGAAGGCAGATAAAGCGTATAATAAACAAAGCCACAAGAACGTCCGAATCCACAAGCTCGAAGATCAGACAAATTCATGTACTACCCATCATTCCCATTGTGGCTTAGCGATTGCAGCGCCAAAGTTTCCTCTAGTAAATATGGCAGGAAACTCTATGCTGTATACAAGTTGGACAAGAAAACTGAAACTGAAATTCAAATTTAAAAAAAAATGGCGCGCAATGCATACAATTAAGGACGAACGAAAGTGCAGACGCAGGTACAGACGAAGAAGCAGACGGATTTACAGACGTAGGTGCAGGCAAAGGAACAGACGGATGAGCAGAAGAACGAACAGATGAAGTAGCAGACGGCTCGACGTACAGACGGAGGTACCGACGAATGAACAAACAAATTAACAGACGGAGCAGCAGATGAATGAACAGGAAGTTCGCACCGGTTCCAAGTGTCTGTAGCCTTATAGATCACACTTGTCCCATGTTTCACTACGTATTTCCTTCAGCAAGCCTGGTCGACGTCAACTATGACGTCAGCGTCAGTGCACCGCAACGAGTTATACAGTGGGGAGAAGCCCAGCCAGCTGCTGCTTCTGCGGCATTGCGCGCACGCGCTGCAAGCACTACCGGAAAACAACGTTTCGCAAGTTCCCGGACACGGCACTCAAGAGAAAACCCGACACTTCCTTACGCACGGCCTCCTCCGCCGCCCGGCCTGTCAACAGATTCATAACACACGACTTCAGCGGCGACTTCGGCAAAATACTTCGAAATAAAATTAAGTAAAATAATGTTGGTACAAGACAGCTGTATACAGGGATGCGAATGGTGGTTACCGCAGGTACATAACCGCCGTTTCCTGAAGTTGACTTCTTCTTCTTTAGTCATATCCCGAACCCTGTTCGCAGCCTTTGTCATCACTCCGTACTTATTCGCAACCGAATGATGGTAATCCCGAACAGCGAACGTCGCAAAACGCTTGAGGCCAGAGCCCCCCTCCCCTTTCACCCCTCCCTTTTTTTATGCTTTAACACACATCTTCATGACAGCCTAACGTCACCCGACTGGTCAAATTCGTGTGCAAGATGCCGAAAAAGCAACAATGATAATGATCACAAATAGCACAACGCGCGCGCTTAAGTTATACAATGTAGCTCTCTAACTAAAACGAAGTGTGTATATGTCCTATAGGCGGGGAATTCCAGAAGCGACTTGTTGACCATGTCGTGTATCCTCCATTACTATACATACTGAGTATTGATATTCTTCTATTCAACATTGTTTTCATATACTCTCTCCATATGTTCTCTTTCTTTTCTATAATATATTCAGTTTTCCAAGCGAAACAAAATTGTTTGCAAGGCCTAAATGAACACTATAACGATATATAAACCATTATGGACTCAGGAAAGACGATGTCGACATCTATGTACATTTATATGGCGGGAAAAGGGTTCTTTATAATAGCAAAAAGGTGTAGGCAGAATAAGAATAAGAAAAGGGAAAGGACCGCACGAAAACCAAAACCACGACATGAGCTAACTACACATAAGGAAAGGTAGTTTAATTGCAGCACGCGTTTCAGATATACGCTCGTACGCAGTCCGACGATTAATTATGCCACCGCCATTCCAGTACTAATTAAACTAAACTTTCCTTTAACGACAGCAGTAGTAGTAAAAAAAAAAAAACGAAAGAGTGTGTTATAATCGGGGAAATAGATAAGGACTCGCCCTCCGTCGAGGAAGTTATGCGTTTTACACCACGGCGAATTACAACAGCACATTTTGGCGGGTGATGCGAACGCCAATTTGATTATATCGCCCCAATCGTTGCCTAAACGTGCACATATAGAAAGAACATCCCTGACCCGTTAACTGCGAAGGCTACTTCACTATTCATACCTGTCGGGATACGGAAGAAAAATGGTAATTGTTAGCATACTAGCGCTTAACTTATGAAAAGGAGTCGCTGCTTCCGGCTAGCGTCTCTCCGACCAACTTGGTTAGGTAAGGTTATGTTAGGTTAGGTTAAAGAAAAGAGGGACGCCAAAAAAAGAGAGAGAGAGAGAGAGAGAAATTTACACCATTTGCGGTTTATCTTGTCCCTCACGATATTTGGAGTCTATATTTTGCTATCTTCTGCGTACGCTTCCTTTTCATCTAACACTTCCGAGTTCGCTACACTCGAGCCGAAAGAAAATAATTTTAAACACCGACCACGGTAGCTCAGATGGCTATGGCGTTGGACTGGCGACCACGACGTCGTGGGTTCGGCCTCGGCGGTCGCATTCCGACGCGGGCGGGGTATGCAACAAAAACGCTCGTGTCCCGTGCATTGGGTGCACGCCAAAGAACCCCAGGCGGTCAAAACTGATACGGCGTCGCCCACTACGGCGTGCCTCGTAATCGGATCGTGGTCCTGGCACCCTATAGGGTCTCTGAATTTAGTAACCTCGAAAAATTTAAAACGCGAAACTTCTTTTTTTTCTTTTCGCGTATACTCCCCGGAGGGTCTAAAGGAAGCATCGGACTATAACACCAAGGTGCTAAAACATCAACGCAGCGTCAAAAAAAACCAACGCAAGCGAGAGTGCATCGGTGCGGAACTCGCTCCAGATATCTCCTCCTATACTGACCGACCAACCGGCCAGCGCCGCTATTTTGTCGTTGAAACGCGTGTTGCAAGACGGCGCGCACAAAAGAACGACGCGGGCGGCGAACAAATGCGGCTTGTTCCCAGGAGTGTGTATCCGGGCCGAAGAAGCGCGTGCATGCATGCGGCCCTGGCCAGCTCGCATCCCTGCGTTAACGACTGCGCGCACGTAGATATAGCGGCGGCGTGTGTAGGCGCTGAGCAAGCGCAAAATGAGGACAGGTGTGGCGGCCGGTGGTGGTGGGGGAGGATTTATGCCCAGTGCATTCCCCACGGACGGGCAGTGCGATCGCAAGCACAACTTTCCGCGAGAATGGCTCACCGGACCAGCGGCGTTTTCTTTCTCTTTCTTTCTTTCTTTTTTTTTTTTTCGTAACGCGACGTTATAGCCTGTGACGTCAGCGCGGTGCAGTGCCAGACCGCCATATAGCTTGCCACAAAAGACTAACCACAGGAAACTCTGACGCTCGGTTCTACGGCAGCTACCAAGGACGGCGGAAAAGCCAGAATATGAATTCGATTACACCGTAGTTAGAGGTACATGAATTTGCCTAAACTGAAGCCTTCCGTTTATATATATATATATATATATATATATATATATATATATATATATATATATACTGTAGGTCGCAGTCGGGCCCAAGCAGGAGTGAAGAACAAAAGAAGACATAATACATGAACGGCATATTAAAACGGTGTCAACGGATGTGTGGACTTTTGATATTGATCCATTTTTTTTTCAACAACCTATTGCGTTATAATTGCAACAATCGCCAATGAGCATGCTTTAGCGCAAAAATTTGAACTGTCTTCGTGCGTATCGAAAAAATATTTCTTGAAAATTTAGTAAGATAAAGCGTAATGACATCTTATTGCGCTTGGACTTTGTACGGAATGTCACAGCGACGCCGACGGCGAAAATACACATGGAGTGTCCCTGTAACTGCTATCACAATAACAACACTTCGAGAACGTCTGAACCCGTAAGCTCGAAGATTAGGCAAATCTGTGTACCACATCCACGATGCCAATTAAGGTAGAGCTATAAACGATTGCAGTGCTGGAGTTCCCTCTAGTATTTTTTTTTTTTTTTTCAGGAAACGCAATGGGCGCAAACGACACCCGACCGCTCATACCTCTTGCACCGTCGTTCCTCAGTCACGACGATTGAGGAACTTCGACGCCAACACCTCGACTCCAACCTGTCGAAGTGTTGACGCAGGTTGACGAAGGCTCTTTGACAGAGGCAGGTGTCCGTCGCTAAATAAATCCGTCCTCGAAAGTTTCCCGCTCGCATTCACCGCGAAAAAGCTAACTAAACTTTCTGTCCCCAATCGAAGCGTGGAACAAGAACGCCTGCGTGCGACCTTGCCCGTTGAACCGCAAAAAGTCTCCTTCGGGGCCTTGTACATCAGATAGAGAAGGATTTCGCTCTCTTAGACCGCTCAATTGGCCCGTTTTAAGCGCAGGTGTACAACTTTCCGCTGTCGATTACTGTCCCTATATACTTCTCTTCGGAGTATTCGTTAATTAAAATCACCTCTGCAATCGAATCGAGGGCATCGCGCGCGCAAACACCCGCTTTCAAAGCCAAACACAGCACGGCGACGGCTGCATCGATAGCAAACGAACACCACCTGCCACCACCTCTTCTCTACTTCGATAAAAAAAAAAAGATAACGTCAACACTCGCGACAAAATCGAACTCCATCGTCTGCACGCTAGGGAAAGAGCTATTGGGTTCCGTTACAACATACTTTCGGTTTCATAGATGATAATTACAGCAAGATCAGGAAGATACGGCCACCGAAGGCACCAACGACACAGACGAGCGTATTGGACAGGAAGACCACACGACAACAAACGAGGGTGGCGTAGCAGACGACAGGGAAAAGCAGACGGCCGGGCAGACGATGCCAGAAATCGCCGTCGACGCCGCCGAGTGGGCCGAGTCCCAACCACATGCACACACATACGCGCGCGTCTCCGTTCTACCCGCTCTACCAACCGATCCCGAGCGCGCACGCGCGCGTGAAACATTCGCGCCCCGCGCGAGCTTCGAATGCTCACGAGCCGCGTCGACGTCGGAGAGCGAAGGAGCGCTCCGCGCTCGCTCAGGCGCAAGATGCGAAGGAGCACGTGCTCGCTCGCTCCGCTAGGGACGACGTCGACGACGTCGAAGCGCCGCCGCCGCAACAGACACGCACGGTAGAAACCACACGCCAGCAGCTGCTGACGCATGCCGCCGCGGCAACCGCAAGCAGCAAGAAACACGAGCACGGCGCTTAGAGGGCCTTCGGCATGTATACTATACGCAACGACACGGGGAAAAACACAGCACTTTTACGTACACGTGAGCAAGCTGAGCAGCGTCGGTTCGTAGCCTCCCGTGGTGACTGCAGTGTGCTGAGAGCCATAACGGTGCTGCTGCTGATGGTGCTGTTGCTGATGGTGCTGATGTTGCTGCTGCTGCTGCTGCTGATGGAGGTGTTGTTGTTGCTGCTGCTGCTGCATCATCAGCTGTCTCGCCGGATAGGAAGGAGGAGGCGGCGGAGCGGCGGCGGCGCCCCGTGCGCTGCCGTACGGCGGCCTGCCGGCACCGCCGCCCGCGTAGTCCTCCCATGGCGGCAGCCGGTCCAGCGTCCGCCGCTGCGCTGTGCGAACGACAACCACCACCACACCACAACCGTCGACGTTCCACGACGACGGCCGCGGCGACCACGACAGCACGCGGCGGGGCCTTTCTGCCTCCGGCGGCGCCGCCGAAGCCGCCCTCCTCTCTTCGCCGTAGAGACCGCGCCTCCTCGCCCGCTATACGCCGACGACGCCGCCGCGCGCTCGCCCCGCCAGCCGGCCTGACGCCGCGGCCCCGTTTCCGTTTGCTTGTGCATCCCTTCCACCGCTTACGACGGCATCGCCCTTCCCCCCCCCCCCCCCTCGACGCACCGCCGGCAGCAGCCTGCCTTCTCTCTCTCTCGCCAGCCCCATTTTTCATCGCTACCTCGCACGCGTCGACGACGGTGGTGGTGGTGGTGCGTGGTAGCAGAATTCCTGTTGGTGGTACTGGCGGCGGCGTGCGAGAGGTGAGACGAGGAGTGTGTATAGAAAAGAGAGTGTCGGGGGAAGGTCACCGCCAACGCCAAAAGGGGTGATGGCGACGACGACTATGACAACGATGACGCCCACGCCCGTTTGATCGAGCGTGCCCCGTTTCACACATCAGCGAGCGCGAGCGGCACATGCCGCGGCGGGGGTTTAATACCACGCGAGCAGCCCTCGCCGCCCTCGCAGCCGCCACACCATCGGCTATGCCGTTCACGCGCGCATAAAAAAAACACCAAAGCCGGCTCTCTCTCTCTCTCTCGAGAGAGAGAGAGAGAGAGAGAGCCTGCGTCTCTGTTTTTCCATGAAGCGAAACAACACAGAGCCTCGTCTCCCAGCGCCGCGGTTCTTTGCTGTTTTGTGTGTATAGTGTGCGTGTTGCCTGCGTCCCCCGAAAGGCGAGAAAGACGATGATGTGGAAGAAACTATAGCAGCAGCAGCAGCCGCATGCAGCTGCCCGAGAAATAGACGGAATGCAGTCCGACGAGCACAGAACAACGGCCTTCGACCCCAGTTTCTCGAGAGTCCGCGCGCGCATATTTGCACGTGTGTGTGTCTGTGTCTGTGCAGGGAGCTAGCGCGCGTCTGTTGACGTACGATCCCTCCACTCTGAGTACACGCAGGCAATCTCCTCCTCGGAGCTCCAGGCTAATCTCAGCCCTCCTCCTAATCTTTCCCGCCTCACCAATAACCAGCAGCACATCTTCCTACGCGCAGCGCAACGAGAAGAATACGCGTGTCGAAGACGCACCTCTCCATCTATCACGGGTGGCGCTAGTGAGCACCGAGCATCGTATACAATGTAATGGAATGACGATATATCCAACCAGCCACTGAGACCCAGAAAACAGGCCATCTTCCAGAATGGCCGCGGTTTAAAGCTGACGGGAACGCATAGCTCGTTAGCGGTGGAGATCAGCGGGACACTATTGAAGTACTGGTTGGAAAAAGAAATATTACGTAGCTCCAACGCACGGTATGGAACCTACGTAAAGTGAAGCTTTCGTGAAGCGGGTAATGAAACGCTGTAAGTGCACAGGCATCGGTAACATTACGAGATAATGCAGATATAGGCGGAATGCTAGATTAAGATATTGTAACGTAAGTAGATCACACAGGCTGGATGACACAAGTGAGGTACCGAAGCCAACACACGTGGAACATTCCTTCAAAATTCACGAGAAGACGGATACTGATATGCGTCACGTCCACGCATCTACGGTTTTTTTTTTTTTTTTAAGAAAGAGTTATAATTTGTAGAACATTCACGCGTGTCATATCTCACCGGTAATCGATGGCGGAATACACTACAAGTTGTCCCATTTACCAATGAGCCATACTATACATACACCATACACGAGCGTGAAATTTTGATGCTGCGACAGACGAGAACGCAAGAAGAAAAGCTGGACGAGGAGTCATGAGTTATGAAACGAAACAGAGTCGATACATGGGCGTTTGCGCAACGAAGCTCGTGGATCACGAGACATGTGGAGCGTTTATTTTTCACGTACACGTCCAAGACGGTTGATCGATTCCGGAGCGAGACAGCTCACCCAAATGGCTGTCATTGCTGTTATTGCCGGTTCATCAGCAAAGTCATTGAGTTGGCACGGCGCGTATCAGGAACCGCTCTTGTATTTCGCGAAACGAACGAGCTCGCGCGTTTACCGCCATTCGTTGATGTTTCTTTCTTCGGCGTAAAAACGCAGAAGTCTTGTGTCTCGCCTCCTCTATGCGTGACTCGTCTCTATGCGTCAATTACTCTGTCGCAGAAGCAAGTTCCGACGCAGCAAACTAGCTGCCAATCAATCCAAATTCTATATCGTCCCTAAGAGCTAGTGCGAGTGTTTCAATGTGGCGTCACCACCCACTTCCGCGTCTCTTCAGGAATTTAACCCTTTCTGGTTTAATTTTCTAATGAAGCGAAATGCTTAAGTTGCGTTCATCCGAACGGCAAGTTTAAGGGAAAATACAGAAAAACTCCCAGTGGAGTTTTAGGCAATGAATTCAAATTTCCTTTTTTTTTTTCTGTCTCTCTCTCTCATGAACTGCCATGCCAACACGATGTGTTATAAAGAACACGTGGTTCTTCGGACTTCTCAATTCACCATCATAATGGAGTGAAATATGGCCACAAATTATTTAAAGACCATTTTTCTGCCGCCCAGGGCAGATAGTATGCATCAGGCAGCAAGCTCAAAAGATACAGCGCAGAGGTCCGTCCTCAGTGCGATCCGACACATGTCTGGACATTTGCGAAATCTCATGACGAATCATAGTATATATATGCAGCACAAAGCCGTCAAGCTTTGTAAGTAGTACACGTTACAAAAAACAGCCCTAACTACACGACAAAAAAGTAAGAAGAAAAGGAACAGTCATAACGAGAGCTGTCCTGTCTGCTCATTTTCTTTTTACTTTTTTTTTTTTTTTGTCGCGTAGTTAGTGCTGTGTTTTCTAAGATGTAAAATACGTACCAACTATTCGAGGTTTACTGAACTATCACTTCTGGTGAACGTAATCTTTAAATTTTTAAGTAGCATTGCTTACACTCACATTTCTGAAAACAGTTTCGTTGTTCATTTTCTCTCTCTCTCTCTCTACGTCCAATATTTTCTGCAGTACATTACGATTCCTACAGGAATCATTGGCTTCGAAAGGGTAAGCACGGGTGGATTAACGGCTGGCCTTCGGGTAAGGAAAGCCGGCCTAGTTTTCAACTACGTACGAGAGCGTAATCTAAACCTACGGGGCTTAACGTTTCTCTTCAACGCTATAACGAACATGCGGGTTTTGTTTATCTCTTTATAACGAAAAGCGCGCACACACCCCTACCTACGCCGCGTGGAATTGGGTCACGGATGTCCGTCCCCTCGCACGAGGCTACGTGTGGGCGACCAGATGAACCAACCGCTCGCAACGACAACGACGATGCGAGGCCCGCATTTTCTCGCCATGTGTTCTCTCTCTCTCTCTCAGAACTGACGTTGTTTACAAACAATAAAACCCGCCCGTGCGCGCGCACATGGCGGATATAAACGGCGACGTGGGCGCGCCTCCTCGAATGAAAGAAAGAAAGAAAGAAGCCAACTAGAAAGAGGTGGGACGCGCGCACGCCGCCGAGAAATCGCGAACGGATAGGAAGCGAGCTGCTCTCCGACGCTGAGAGTCTATTCGCAGAAGTCAGAACAAGGCTTCCGAGACCTGCACGCGTTCGTGGTGCGCAAATCTCTGAGGTCGTGGTCAAGTCCGACAGTCTGCTTGAGTGGCGGTGGCACTGCGTTTAGGTCAAAACTTTTCCGCCAGCGCAGTGGGCGCGTCAAGCTGACTCGCGTGGTCCGCTAAATACTGGCTGACCGAGCTCTAAAGAACTCGGTGCGAGCGCCGCACACAAGGCCGCGCGATGCAGCCCTCGAGAGACGCAGATACTGAATGGACTTCGTCCCGTCGACCGCCATGACGTCACGGAAAGGGGCGAACGTAATTGGCTGGCACCTTCATACCGATGCTCCAAGCTGTAAAGAGGTGTATTTGACACTGCAAGTCGTCCTTGAGTATACGTCGATTGACTGATTGTTCGGTTGAATGATTGATGAGTTGAACTAACACGTGCAAAATCACAAGTGCTTTTGAGAAACGCCGTAGTAAAAGGTTACGATAGGTTTTTTTTTTTTTTTTTCTTTTTTACCACCTCGAATTCCTCAATGCGTAGTCGGCCACAAATGTTTACGGGACGTGGAATTTGCAAAAAAGCGAAGTTGGCCCCGCGAAGTCTGATCAATTGAATGTTTCACTGAGTGCGCCCTACACCATGATCAACTAAATTAGAAGCGCCATATTCGCCTCGGCAGAACATAAATTCACATTTGCCGTGAAAGCAGAGTCCGTAAACTTTCGTGGTCAACTGCATACCCGAAGCGCACTAATGCCGCCCTCCATCAGAATGCGGCTGCCGCGATCCGGGAGTTGAACACACGACGATCGTGATCTTTCCCCAGAACAGTTTCGTAAGAGAAGATGACACCCAGTCGTTATGTGGGGCATCTTATTACCCGAGGTCGCCGGTCAGCGGCAAATAGTTCTTACGAACGAAATCAAATCAATCAAAATAACGTTTATTATATTATTTACAAAGGTGGTACATATTGGGTTGAATATACAGAAGGACTTCTCATATGCAGGGGGACCTCCTTGAATAGCTTCGTAAATTCAGTCACCCGGATCTGTATACCTTATTAGGAATTTTTAAATTTTGCGCACCCAAGGTTTGGGGACGCTAACTGCCGGGTTTACAGAAGAATGCAAAAAAAAATGTGTACAAAAGAAAGCAAAAGGGCACTTACTAACGCAAGCAGGGGCGTGGCGCTTGGACGCGCAAAATCTAAAACTTTTGTGTACGTTATTTTTGAAACTCCCTATTAGGGAATTTTAGAAATAGGGGCCCCAAAGTTAGGTGGCGCGATCCACCCCAAGCGGCTTTGCGGATGCCCAAGAAACCCAAACTGCTTCGTGTACGTCTTTCGCGTTCTTTTGTATAAGCCCGGTGTTTTGCGTCCCCCAACTTTAGGGGGGGTCCCCTATTTCTAAAACTCCCAAGTGGACTCTTAGTTTTGTGCGTGCGTTACGCCGCTTGGAGACGCTATTTCTAGAACTCTCCATCGTTCATCTGCTGTAGCAGAAGTTTCTGGTACATCTCATAACGCGTTATGGGCACACGTCAACGACATTGCCCGCATACAGCAACGGAGTTGTGAACGGATCAAGAACAAGAAGGTGGCGGCTAACTTCAAGCGCCTGGTATGCGCGAAGCACTTGGCTCTATATATACAGCGCGGAGGAATGCGGCGCGTATCATGTAGATCCGAATTCCGCATTACTGACTGCGCGCGATATACCGCCCTGCTACAGGAACGTGCGGGGACATGGTGGTCGGTGGTGAGGAGGTGTCGGGGAATGCAGAATCGAGCTAGCGCTGGCTGTGACGGCTGCGCTCGTCTCATTTCTCGCGTGCCAGACGAGATTTGGAGAGAAATAGAGAGAGAGAGAGAGCGGGCTCGCGTTGGAGGAAAAGAAGTACGCCCAAACTTTGCTTTCTTTTCCAGACTTTGTTTTCTTTCTTTTTTTAATCTGGACGCTGCAAGTCACCCCGGAGGAGAAAACGCGTGCAATGAAACTATACTACCACGCTGTCATCCGGAGAAGAATGCAGCATATAGCCCGCGACGAGTATTGGAAATGCAACCATACGTTGGCATTCAAACTTGGTGCGCGAATATGCAACGTGTATAGATTTCTACGTGTACAGAATTTGCAGGTAACAGATGGAATCAGTCAGCGCAGGACAGGGGTAATCGGGAAATGTCAGGAGTAGGCCTTCGTCCTGCAGTGCACGCAGAATAAGCTGATTATTAATGATATATTTCCTGCTGACCAATCGAGATCCCCGAAGAGAGCAGCTCTATAAAGTTCGACGTAATGAGCCAGGAAGAGAAGGGAACTGTAGGTTTCTTCCGTCTCTTATGCGCGTTTTGGTATGGTAATCACTCAGTTGTTATAGTTAGCGCTCCCGACCCGTTCCCCAGTTTCGATATACGTTCTTTATAGATTACGAAACTATAAACACAAGATTTCATTTTTCCCCTATCTCTTCTCGCACTCCGTCCTCAACGGAATGGCGTCAGGGCTGAGGCCGGCGGGCATCGAATACGCAAGTGCTAGCCCCCCCTCCTCAACGACTGAGCCACCGTGGCAGGCGGGTATGCGCCAGAAATGATGTGATCGACCCCGTAAGAATAGACAGTTGGCATTTCCATCCCTTCCCTTATGCGTCCCTTCTCGAGAAACGGACACGCGGCCACTCCCCGACCTCGAGTAATAAATTTCGGGCTTCCGCGAGGTCCCTGCCGGCTCTCTCGCCATATAGAGACATGAATATGCCCCGGCCCAGACGGCGTCCTACGGAGAACTATGCGCCTCGAAGGGCTTGCATCTACATATACTTGGCCGACAGAGCTAGCTATACGAGCGTCGTCGTCGACGTCGTCGTCTAGATAGATGCCAACGCCAGCGAGCGTGACTCAGGAACAGAAGAACGCGGACGGACACAAACAGACGAAACGAACGGAGGCCTGCGTTCGCAAACCAGTTCCGCAAGGTCCGGCAGGTCGGCAACGTTGCCTCACGAGAGAGAGAGGCCGGCGTTCACAGACGTCGTCGTTGCATACATGTATTCACGTGAGCTCTTCTTATATACGTGTGCGCGCACACACACACACACACACACACACACACACACACACACACACACACACACACACACACACACACACACACACACACACACACACACACACACACACACACACACACACACACACACACTTCCGCGAGCCGCAACGTCTTCGTCGTCTGCAAAAAGAAAACGAGCGGCCGGCCTCATAAGCTTGTCGCCGTCGTCTGCTAGCCGTGAGGTGACCCAGACGACGGCGGAGCAACCAGGGCGACATCACTCGCGGGCGCTGTGCACTTTCCGCGACAAGAAAAGGCAATTAGACGCCGGTAAAAAAGAAAAGAAAAAAAAAACGAAAAACAGAAAGAAGAGCGGAGATATGTGCGTACGACGGACGGTGTCTGCCTGGCGGGACAGTGTGCGAGTGTATATGCTATACCCGTGAAGGCGGAAAACAGAACCGGCAACAGACGCCGACATCGATGCTCCCAATTTTATTTATGTATTTTTTTTCACTCCCACAGGGGGGCGCCCACGTATACCGCGAGAGCGCCAACACTAATGGAAACATGTATGCTTGCTTCTTTTTTTTTTTTCCAGCTCGAACCGATAGGCAGGCTGTCTTCCGCTCAAATTTCACAAGGAGGTCATATCAACGGCACACACACACACACACACACACACACACACACACACACACACACACACACACACACACATATATATATATATATATATATATATATATATATATATATATGGGGTGGGGTAATGCATTTGTTGATAAGATTTCGCTGCTTGGTACAAAAGGAAATAAGAAATACACGACACGCTGCCTGAGGCCCTTGCGCCAGTAGATAGGTAGGAAAAGTAGTTCTGCCTTTTGGCGGAACATGGCATTACCACGTCCATTTCTTCGAAGCAACGTTGACGCCATGTCCTCAGATAGACGATGGCGCACTGCAATTTATTTCGACCTACAAAGGGCAAGAACCGTTATCAAGCCTAAAGCGCCGGCCAGAACCGAGGACCGAATGAGACCTCTGCGCAGAAATTAATCTTACGCTTTACAAGCAAGAGAAGCATTAAGGGCAGTGTTCATTGGTCATGCAACACACTGTGTGGGAACCTTTCGTAGCAATTCGGTGTCGCTAGACACACGCTAACACTACGCACACACTAAACACACAAAAAAATAAACACAGAGAGAGAGAGAGAGAGAGATGGAGAGAGTGAGAGAAAGGCTCCATGTGTATCAAACTGAATCCACGCTCAGTTGCGCAGAGCAAGCCAGCCATACATGCACTTGTACTATATAGCATGCTTGAATTGTTACCGAACGAGACCGTAGGAGACTCCGCACCAGATATGCGTTGACGTGGAAATCGATGTATACCTTTCCCCTGTTGTTTTCGCAACTACGTATGTGCGTAGGAGCATATTTTTCTCTCTCGCTCTCTTCACCAAAGTCAGTTTCCACGGAGCCACGTGAGATGCGCATTTCCGACATATTTTGGGCACGACGACGGTCCCTCGACATTTTAAGCCCTAGCCGGAATGAATAGATATATACACACATCAGCGAGTATATCTCCTTCAATCGGTGTAACAACTATACACGAAACAAATTTCGGTCCTGCCTATACATCGTGGCGACAATTGAGCAATACATTAACGTGGCCAGGTCGGGCGACGCGACGCCCAAAATACGCCCAAGGTATACGCTCCATGCAGTTTCCCGTCTCACCGGGCTTCCTGAACGCGCGGAAGACGGGCGACGGAAAGCCCAGAATACGCCAAAAATAAGCGTGGCCCGCGCCTGACCACGGTTCTCCGCTAACGGGCAGGTCCTGAAGCGCCACCGGCGGCGCTGAGACAATGTTGCCTTCAGAGTCACGGTCGACTCTCGTTACAGAGCGTGTCCAACGGCGACAGCTGCGCGTCGTACCGACGCTGTCAAGCGGGCCTTCCATGTGGTTCGAGCCGTCACTCTCGACTCTTACGCGCCCCCCCCCCCCCCCTCCCCATCACTCGCTTAATAATAGCGCGGATGAGGGACCCACTGAAGTCTATAACCGTACGTGACTCGGCGATCAGAAAACAGAACTTCCTATTTTTTTTCCCTTCTTTTTTTTCCCCCGTGCAAACCGTAATGCTCAGTTCAGTGGACTGGGGTCAATGAACTATGCACAGGACGAGACGATAGATCAGGCTCTGTAATTCGGTTTGCAAAACACGTTCGTAGTTGGACTCCTCATTTAAATTTCTGCGCTGAATGAAGGTCCACACAGTCTAAAGTGCAGAAAAAGAATAGTGGAAAGCGCCAGAGCGTCCTGAACAATTTACTAGAATACTTGTTTCAACGAATCGGGGCCCACGTTAAAAAATAGAAAAGGCTCTTATACGCTAGAATTGCTCGTAAGAGCAAATTCCAGCCAATCCTGATGTTTGACATACCTTAGAGAAGGCGGCTAGTCAACGGCAATTGAAGAGCGCTTACGTCACAGTACGCAGTGGTTCGCTGCGTTCCTGGAATCGGAGCGATCGACACCGTCATTGATTGATTGATTGATGATTGATTGATTGTTGATTGGTTAGTGTTACTGCCGGCCGCTAGAGCCAGACATGGCCAAAGAGCGCTAGGGACTATGATAGCGAGTCACCAATGGGACATGCACTGTCGATGAAACCTGGCTGTACAATGTCATCAATAAACGTCGGCTGTAAAGAGGCTAAAATATATATGTATTACAAATATGAACATTCATGCGATGACGTATGTTACGATCAAGACAAGACTCCACAAAGTGATGGCGGATTTAAAAAGCCAGAACAACCAGCAATACTGCCTCACCAGGGCCCTTGAACGCAAGTGCCTGGAGGCAACGTGGGTAATGCCGATGATGTTTATTGGCATATCCTTTAAAACAGGCCGGGGACAAATACTCACATAGATTGCTTTATTTAATCAGGGTTTACCACATGTATCGCCATCTAGCCTTTTGCCTCCCTGATGTGGATCTTTCACATTTAAATACTTTATCATTATTCTGTGTAGGCTACCATTACCTACACTTGCAATGACTCGATACAGTCCTATCATTTTCTTCCCTGCTTTTCTTCTACCAATACTCTAATGTCTCGTACTTATCTCGAATGCTGACCAGTTAGTCATTACATCTTCTTTGAAACACAACGTTTCCGGAACGTGTGCCGAGTCGTTTACGGGCCTTATCCTTTTATTTTTTATTTTCTTGCAGCACACACATGCCTCATCCTGTGGCGGAAAACCTGCTCCTGCAGGTTTCTGTCTTCCGGCCGCCAGCTCGGGCCTCAAATCCTACAAGTTTTCCCTCCTGATTTCTTCCCTGTCGTTTTCGTAAATCTCCACGGCATTTTTTTTTCATCCTTCGCATTCAATTTACCGCCTCTGTTTCTGTAACTTCCTTATTTATGAATACTGCAATCTATTTCCACTTTCAATCACCCTGTATATGGTTGCCGACTTTCTTGACATCTTCCTCCATTTCCGTCTCCGCGTTTCTGAGGTAAATATATTTGTCCACTTTAGCCGGCCATTCCTTTTCATTCATGTTCCTTAGCCTTTCTTCAAAACTAATATCTTGATCTGCGTTTCTCAGACTTCAAAAAAAAAAAAAAAAAAAAGCCAAATCCTTCGTCCCCTATACACTCCAGCGTTTGTGGTTTTTACCGTGGGCCCCCGATGCCAGTCGGCCCACCGCTCCCTGGTTCAACCCTGACAAGATCCCGGATGTCTTTAATGTCGCAGCAACGGCCTCCGACGACAGGCCGTTGTACCTGCCGTATACCTGCAGCCTGCAAGCCACACGATTTTAGGTGATCTTCCTCCGTTTCGGGACGTCACAATAATGTCGATGACGTCAAGTCTAGCAATTCGAGACAGATTTAGTATCAAATTAAGGTACATTAGAAGTGTTTCCCAAGCTTCGTAGTTCCTAAACGCGATTATTTTACGAGTAAGAAGTATCTGGCAAAGTTTCTACAACTAAAGAGTATGTGAGTACTCTTTAGACAAATAATAAAGAAGGTAAAAAACGTGTGTGTGTACCGCGAACATGACGCAGCCGTCAATACGCGACGGAAAGCTACTGATAAAGCACGTCGTAAATTCGGTCATATTTCAGAATCTAGGTCACCTTCCCTGACTCCTCGGATACCGCAGGATGTAATTTCTCTACAACCAGGTTTGATGGGCGGCGGAGACAGTAGCATGCTGGAAGTACAAAGCCCTGAAAGTACATTTCACGTAATGTTCATCACGAGATTTAAAAAATATATAATACGGAAAGAAAAATACGTTCATACGAAGTACTTAAGTCGCGCGACCATAAGACTGCGGCATTATGGGCCTCCCTTTATGACGAAACACGACGAATGCCTCGATCCTGCCCTAACGCATTTTTTTTTTTCCTTCGCTAACCTTAATGACCTCAACTTATGAGTCGGGAGGCCGTTGCCCCGTACAAACACCATGAGCCCACGAGGTCATAAAAGAAACCAACTATTATTGCGCGCCTTGTACGGAGGAGGCCCGGTTACTCGCCTCGTAAACCACTCGCTTCATACGCTGGGCTCAACACCGCAGCGTCGTCGTTCTCAAAGCCTTTCTCGTTTTCTTTGGTGCCGCGCGAGATTATTCTCAGCTCAGAGCGTGCACGGGCCAGGAAGTCCCCAAAGCTCCCGCCATACAGACAATTTTATCTCTCCGCGTTCATGGGTGTACATCTATCTAGCTTGGGTTATTATGGGAACAATTTCTCAATTTCGTGTGCAGCGAAGTTGAGTGAACGTGGTTGCGGAATATCTAGGCGGAATAAGCTAGGCTAGGCTAGGCTACAGGTATAGGCTAGGAATAGGCTAGGACAGGAATAGGCTAGGCTAGGACTAGGCTAGGACTAGGACAGGAATAGGCTAGGACAGGAATAGGCTAGGCTACAGGTATAGGCTATAGGTCAGGTTAGGAAGTGCGATGCTTCCGTATAATATAAACTACTGTTTGGTTCACTTGCCATGCCAACAACCCACTTATTATTGCAGATATTGTTTGTTTGGTTATTACGATAGCAAGTGCACGAACACTCGACGCACATTGGCGCCACCATGTATAGAGGAGGCTATGGTCATAGAGGAGGCTATGGTCAAACACGCACGCTGTAGTATACCAGCTGCCGGCACTCCTCAGCAAGTTAGCGTTGTAACAGCGAGTGCTCGCGCTCATCGAATAAACTCTGTTTATGAACGTCTTTGGGCGCTTGTTTAGTTAAGGCTGATTGACACTACGCCGACAGGAGAACGATTTTGGTCAGCCAACTGATGACGCGAGCAGTTTACAGGACGGAAAGCGCTGTGGCCAACGGTTTAAAGGAAAGAAAACGCTGCCAACAGTCGGCAGACCAAATAGGTGGCGTGTCGGCCTAGTGTGAATCAGCCTTTAGTAAACGGATGCTTATTGCAATTAATACATGCCCCCCCCCCCCCGAAAAAAAAAAACTAAGGACCGTAGCTCATTTAATAATAGTCCAATAGTTTGCTATCACTGTCAAATCTACGCCTTTCGGGCGAGACCGCGACTTCTCTTTTTTTTTTTTTCTTCCTCCACGTCTTTCTGATTAGTGTACGTTAATGTCCGAAAGTAACACAGAGGCAGCGAGAAACGCCTTTGTGGAGAGGACTGCGGATTAATTTCGATCAGCCATGGGGTTCCTTAACGTGCACCCAAAGCTCTGCGCACGACCATCTTGGCATTCCGTCCACATCGGAATGTTGCCTCCGCGGAAAGTAGAGAATCGAACCCTGAACCCGCTGCTCACGGCCAGCATCTCCATCAATGTATGAGACTCGCCGACGATGACTCTTTTTTTTTTTTCGCAAGCAAACGCATCTCGCCGTGCCTTCCGACGTTCGGGGAAAAAAAAAAAAAGAGTGCTCGATATGCTCGAAAACTGCTCTGTCGCAAGATCTCGCGATGGACGGTGGGGTGGAAGCACGGCTGTGCTGCCACCGACACGAGTTCTGAGAGCGATCCCGTTCGCCCACTCGAATGTGCCTTCAGAATGGCTACCACATGGAGTACATGTGCGTCAGCGGAATTTGCGTCGGCGTTTTGTCACCCGTACCGGCGCGCACATCTTTAAAGCTGCACGTTGACGCCGCTGTAATCACAAAGGCGACAGGAACGCGCGTTCCGTTGGTTTATCGATTAAAGCAGATCTCCTCGTGGTGGGTGCTTCAGTTATGGTGACGTGCGTGCGTGCGAGTGTACGTGCGTTGTGCAAGCGCGTGCGTGTGAATGCACACACGATGGTGTCTTATATGCATGCACACGATGTCGACAAAGAAACGTTCCTTCTTCTATATTACTTCGGCTCAGCCATATACAATCTGTATGATCGGGAAATCGAGAGGTGATTCGCATTCTTCGTGCCCCCATTGTTCTGTCACGCCGCTTTTTCGCGACGACGATCGGTCACAACGCTAAGCTTTTGCCATATTTCACGTTGAGCACGACACGGTGGCAAGCAACGCTCTCACACAATGCGAAACGAATTACATTCCAGCGCAGACTCCCGCGGAACTTGCATGCCAGCGACGACGTATACGACGCCAACGTGGCGCGTTTAACGACGGTACAATACTTTTCTGAGACGCGAACGTTTCTACGATATATATACCATGCGCCAGCGAGTCAGGCGCGACTCACGCCGAACCTCGTTCCAAAAGACACCGCCCGCCATGCGCCTGAAACAGAACCCAGGTCGCGCGGTATAAAACAAGCGTCGACGGCGCAACTATAGATTCTCGACGATCCCGTCACGTCAACTTTATTTAGCTCTGCGAAGAGTCAAGGAGGCAACTATAGGATACAAAAAAAAAGAAACAAGAAGTAATAAGTACGCGCCTTCGCTATAGGGAAGACAACGCTAGAACGTTGCCTTCAATAATTCAATCACCGTCGAAAGTTTCCCAGACGCCGTCTATACGCCGGTCGAAGCTTCGAAAGTAACGGCAAAAACCCGACGAACACAGGGAGGAGCTTTCTATATATTGAGAGATCCAAACGCCGGCTCCTAGCTCGGCATGGCCAAGCAAGGATAAGAACAAAAAATAAACGGTGCGAAGGGAAGCGAGCGAGCACACTCGTAGCAATAAACTTCGAGAACTGACACACACACACACACACACACACACACACACACACACACACACACACACACACACACACACACACACACACACACACACACACACACACACACACACACACACACACACACACACACACACACACATCGCAACACGCCTTATGGGCTTTTCCGACAGTCCGCGAGATGAAAAGAAGCACGTCGATGATCTGCTCCCAAACTTATAAGGGTCGAAGTATAACCCAACAGTCAGTATTTAGGAGGCGCCATTGGCGTGCCGTCAGTGATTTCGGCACCGACCGAAAAGCAGAGGCTAGCCGCACTGCCCTCATCGACTGAAGAGGCCTGACCTCTTCCGATTTCCTTCCATTCTTTTTCTTTTCCGGGGCTACGCATTCTTTTGTTTGTTACGTTTTACGCGCTTCCGCACAGCGCAGACTCTTCGGTATAGTGAGGAGTGACGGCGCAGGCGCTATAGCGCTCTCTCTTGCGTCTCACCGAATTCCGCGCAGTGCAGCCTAAGCTGGTCGCGCCGGCTAATCATGAACGGGAACCGGCCTACTATTATCGGCTACTTGTCGCAGACAGAGGAAGGAAAGATAACAGCGCGTTAGAACGAGACGGACACGGTAGATGACGTACTATACACAAACATGCGATCGCTGCTTAGTAGCAGCCGTAATGTTTGTTCGCGTTAAAGAAAAAAAAAAGAAATTACGTACGCGCGAGTGATCACCAAGTACAAAAGAACGAGAGATACCTACGAATCACACTAAAGATACAAGTGCTACGGTTCTTGTGTTTACGAGCCTTGTACAAGTATGTTTGGAATATACGGAAGAGTTGGAATAGCTGGAATGTGATTTGTTGTCACTTTTTTTTTTTTTACTCGTTCTTTTCTATACCTGGCGATGTTCGCACACGTGCAGGTTGTTCAGTACACCTAGTTGGGCGAGTTGGTTTCACATGACGACGGTGTAAATGAGCTTAAAAAGACGAGGACGATGGGTGAAGATGAGACTGTGTGTGTCTCGTCTTTACCTGCCTTGTGGTACCTAGTGCGCATTTACACCATCGTAGGTTGTTCGCATTTACACAATCGTAGGTTGTCCTCCGCGAATAAACATCACGCTGTAGCTACCATGGACGACAGTCGCAAAGCGAGACAAGCGTGCCTGGGTCCTTGATGTATTGAGTGCTGTGCATATATTCGATATATTGTGTGCTTCATAAATAGGCGACCACTCGAAGCCTTCAGTAATACAGCTGGTATAGGTGGTCCTCGCCTTGTGTGGCCCTTACTTCCCTGAGCATGCGCCCTTTCGAGCATGTCGTCCGCGTAGCAACGTTTTCGCCAATTCGCCCAACAACAAATACGAATGCATTCACATTGTGCTGTTGGCTAATCAACGGTCGCGAGCGTGTCTTTGTTGTATAGCGTGTTCCTGTCCTAATAAAGCGTTCTTTCTTTCTTCACACACGGCATACGCATTAACCGGCACATATTAGCACAATGTTGGCAAACGCATTGGTTTGATCTTGTTGCTAACAAATGGTAACACACTTGACACTGCAGCACGATCAAAATACGACGACACATAAAAAAACTAGCAAAAATACGAGGAAATACCGTTGGCCCCGTCACTTTCTTTGTCCACGTATTTTGCTCGCGCTGATATAATTTGTTACGGTGAAAAAAAAAAAAAAAAAGAGGAAGGCTAGCTTGCTTACTGCAAGGCGCTAATCCTGTCACAATTTCATGTACAGCCGGCATTGTATATACGAGGAGGATTACCGGAGGATTAACGGAGGATTAACGGAGGACAACTGGCGATATTTTTTTTTTCCTTCTGATTCTCGTTCACGGAAGGCTGACGCGACGCGTATAATTCTCGTTCGATTATTTCATTCCTTTCTATTACATAAACAGTATTACCCATTTCAGTCTAAAAGCAGTGCAGGCGTCCCTATAACCATCACCGACTATAGGTGCCGGGTTAAAATTACCATAACCCCACAACTAAATTACGGGGTTTTACGTGCCAAAACCACTAGTATCCGATTATGAGGCACGCCGTATAGTGAGGGACTCCGGAATAATTTTGACCAGCTGGGGTTCTTTACAGTGCACCTAAATCTGAGTACACGGGTGTTTTCGCATTTCGCCCCCGTCGATACGCGGCCGCCGAGGCCGGGATTCGATCCCGCGACCTCGTTCTTAGCAGCCCAACACCATGGCCACTAAGCAACCACGGTTTGTATAGGCACCGGGTTCCGCGCTACACAACTGCACACCTCGTAGCAGCGCACCGATTAAACAATGTTTAATTTGTGTTGTAATTTGTAATTACAGTGAATGTAACATTGACAAAGAGGGACTTAAACAGCAAAGCACGTATACTAGGATAGACACATTACTGCATTCAACAAAAAATGTCTTTACACGAGGCTGCACTGCACGTATTTTGGAGAGACGGAGTTATAAGTGTACTTCTGTGAACGAGTGCAAGAGACGGATAGACGTCGATGGAAGAAGCGGTGAAACGGAATGAGCGCTAGGGAGGGGAGGAGGCGGGTGAGATGAAGAAAAGCCCCAAAAGAAAGAATTATTCCGCAGAGAGCTGGAGGATGCGGAGATAGAGAGAGAGGAGAAAAAATACACTACGAGGCGAGGATGTTCGCCAGACGGGCGACAGAAAAGGAAGTGAAGAATCGGAAGGAAAAAGTGTTCTTCGAAGACTCGCGCACCGCGTACCCCGGGGCTTTATATCCCCATTCCACAACCACGCCTTTCTCGGGAGTCCGGCAACAGCGTTAAAAGGAGACAACCACGTTTCTTCGTCTGCGAGCCTGGATATCTTTTTTTTTTTCTTTATAGGCATTCTTTTCGTCCTGTAGCATCTTGATGACAGTGTGTTTGCTGCGTGTGCACATGCACTGACGATGAGAATGTTCGAAGCAGTGACTGCTACAGCTAGCGTTATGATATCGTCACTAAATAAGACTCGCTGTACTTCGTCCCCGTGCTTTATATATCACGTAGAGCGCCATGTCCAGCGTAATAAATCATGGTACTTTTTTTTTTCAGATTTCGGCTAAACAAGATTGTGCGCCTTCTTTCACAACTATAGTTTACGGAATGCAGAAAACACGGAAGACGTGGACGGTTTGTCCAGCCACATAACGTTAGAGGAGTTTTTGTGCACCGCGCTCTTAGTCGTCGAAACAACCACTACGTAATTGACGATTACGTTACAGCCGACGCGTACGTGCAAGAAGCCAGGCAGCGCCATAGCCCGTCCATGCAAATTTATAACTTTTTGCGATCTGGTTGGCCTCGACAAGATGGCGCCACCAGCTATGCTGCGGAAGTCTGCGGGTTCGGTATCGCAAATGATACGGGTGACAAACAAGTTCTGCGGAAACCCTCGCGCAAGGTTGAGGAAGTTTCAGATATTCGAAGACCACCCGACAGTAGCCCCAACTATACACAAGCAAAGGAAACAAAGTACAAGTATGTCGGAAATAAACAGTCACAGTTAAGAAAAGGTCGTCCTCGTCCGGGAAACGAACGCGGGACCAACGCCTTTCCGGGGCGGAAACTCTGCCATCTCATCTAACCAGGAGGCTTAGCAGGTCGCCAGAGCGAGGCCGAATTATTCGACAACTTAAAGCGCAAGGACACTAAATACGGCAAATCAGTTCCGTGAAAATCTACAAAACGGAGAAAGTTTCGTGAAAGGGAAATTGTCGACCCAGTGGACATGTCCATTTCACCTGCTGCTGAAGTTATGATTGGCTGGGCTGGGGTATGGTGGCTAGCCACCATAGCTGGGGTACGCGTCAGGAGGAGACAGGCGCCTTCAGCCAATCAGCACCTTCAGCAGCAGACGAAATCAACATGCCCACTAGGTGGACACTCATAGAATGCTAGCCCCCCGGTACGCAGCTGCTAAACGGGTTTGCTTTGTATACCCTCGGCAATGTGTACACGGACAAGCTAGAACTCTCAGCTACGTATACAACAGGCAAGCGAAGCATCTCTTGCGAGGTATACAATTAGCAGCGTACGCTAATACCACTGCATCATCATCGTCGTCGTCGTCGTCATCATTCCATTTTCTATCCGCTGCAAAATTGAAGACCTCTCCCACTGATCTCCTGTCCTGTGCCAGATGACGCCATCGTATCCCTGCGAATTTCCTAATTTTATAGCACGACCTATACCCTTGGCACCTATTATGCAACTTCGATCCTCAAAAGAGGCACGACGTGTGTCGGGCGAGCTTGTGAACGACGCTTGCTAGACCTGCCAATGTCGGGAAACGCGGTTTCAAATCACGGATCGGCAGTATATACATATATACACGCTTCCCTGAGCTTTCCCATCCCCTCTCCACTTCTATCACGTGACAGGCTTCCCACACTCTTTTTTTTTTCCCACTCAGACACTCCTAATGCTAACGCATTCACAACGAAATGCCTCGCACCATCGACACCAGCAGCAGCAGCAGAAGCACCGTGCTATACGGGCCCCATATCGCGAACGCCCTTCCGGCCGCCCCCTTTCTCCGCTCGCGACGGTCGGCGGCAAAGCGCGCCGGCGGACCGCTATATCCACGGAACGCGGCAGCGGAGGAAACGCGGCGGAAATTCGACGCCCAGAGCGCGCGCGGCTCACAGCGGACGACCGGTGCACGCGTAGGAAAAACAGTCGCTGCCGCAAGCAAGCGCCAACCCGCATCGCGGATATATGGGATCAGAGCGGCTACACGCAGGCGTCATGCTGCAAGGTCGTCAGTTCGAATGCAGAAAACATTTATGCAGATCGAACCTATACACCTTGGAAGTTGGAATCTGTGTGAAGCGAAGCTTCGGTGTGAAGCGGTTAATTACAATGCTATAAATTTGCCCATTTCAGTCCTGCGTCCTCGTCGCAAAGGAAACTGGCGTGGCGGTCATCTCAAAGAGCTATAATTGGCGTTGGCCCGGTATAGAAGTATATCCATGCGATTGTGGCCTAATTTGGTCAATAAAAAAAAAAAAGATGTAGTGGCCTAATGGTTAGAGCCTCGTGCTATACTGTGCTTGGGGGACCGAGGTTCGCTCCCACTATCAAGCACATATTTAAATTTTATTTTAAAAAAATGAAGGGCGCTTAAGCTTCGCATTTAAGAGTGGAATGCGATGGCGTTATCGGGACCCGTTCGCATCGCATTCTTCTTTGAGTTTCTATTATTTTATTGATTGTTTGCTATTGCCCCGACGCGCGCGCGCGTCCGAACGCAATAGGCAGGCCAAGTCCCAATTGGACCTGCCGATGATGCGAGCGCCATCTGGACAAGATTTTCGCAAGTAGCATACCCGACACACCCCTGATGGTATGGTAGAAATGCTGGCAAAAGGGGTTTTGAGTTTCCTCGTAACAGAATTATGTTTTCTCCTACATTCAAATAACAGTGCGACGCCACCATGTCTGTAGGTTGCGGTTAAGTCGTATACTTTACCATTTTTTCTGGCGGATGTCACTGTGAGAAATTCAATTGTTGTTCACTAATACCTTGAACCACGCGGATGGCCTGCGCGGTCGGGGTGGTTCGGGATTATTTTCTCCGCCACGGACGCCGACGCCGGATTTTCTGCGACGCGGGGCCCTTAACGCTATCGCATTAAAATTCTATTCGGCAATACAGCAGCGGCACTCAGCAGCCACGGTCAGGAAAGCCCGCGAGTGTCCGCAACGAACCCTTCGCTTTAAAAAATCAGCGTCCAGATAGACATACGCCGTATAAAGCTTTAAATATTCGCTTACTAACTAAATAAACAAGCACGGTGTCACGCGCGCACAGGTAAACATGAACACATCTCGCTCGATTATCTCGGGAGCTCGTCAAAACGCTGGAGTGATAAAGCGCGCTAGTGGCAGCGAGCAAATTGACCTTCGCGCTGTCTCGCGTCTCGTTGACCGTTCTTGACGAAATATTGCGTTATAAAAATGCAAGAATTGCGCGTGTGCGCCAAGTATCATTGCCTAAACGCATGTCTTCGTGTGTTTAGAAAAAAAAAAAAACTAAGACTGCTTGCAAACTTAGGCCAATAAAGGCGCATAAACCGTATGATACGTAAAGCCACAAAAACGTCCGAAGCCAAAAAGGCTGACAATGTCACTAACTCCCGTGTTTAGAAGTGCGCCTTAACATGAAGCTCATCAAGTTCAGAAGCATTTCTAAATGCGGAGGTAAGGGTCTCATTGGTCAGGGGAGGTTCTAATCTCTGCGTGATCGTCCCACTTAGTCAAGGGCGTAATGTATATGGATTAGCAATGGACATAAGGAGATTGGGAGACCCTTCTTCCGGGTCTATAGTTCCTCGATGACTGACGCGATACGCATAGCCTTCCGCTATATAGACCACCCAGAATTTGTCAAGAGCAGTGATATTGCTGCTACTGCAGCGTACACTGACAGCATACGCTATAAGCAGATCGAACGGTCTATGCCGCACCACAGAGGCAAAGAAACATCACAACAAAATCACCGATCCATCACAAGAACTGGCGGGCATAGAAGAATACTTGAGCACGGACCAAGCCAGCCGCGAAGGAAAAACATATCACTGTCGCGTTCTAACCCGTTTGGTTAGGATATATATATATATATATATATATATATATATATATATAGTGCGTGCCTATATATGTGTGTGTGCGCGTGTGTGTTCGGGGAACCGTTCGGTGAACGGACAACAAAAAATGAACGTCGTATAGGCGGGCTGGCTTTTAACCGCGCTAATGTAAAGCCGGCGAAAGAAAGAAATACGTAGGCGGAAAATCATGAAGACGATAAATCAAGCGAAAACTAGAAAGCGAGAGCGCCAAAAAGAACACTTTGCTCGAGCAGAGTGCACAGATGAAAAGGTCGAAGGTCGCGCGGTGAAACAGACCGCAAGGTGGGTGGGACACGTTGTGGCAGCAGAAGAGTGGCTGCTTTCGCTTTATAAAGACGCGTATACCCGTTGCTTACTTAGTTTGTTTACGTTATCTGTCTCTTATATGACCTTCGGTCACAAATTACCAATGGATGTCGATAAATGCGTCGAAGTCGCATAATTTCATTCCGACGTGCTGGAGACTCAATTCAAAGCGAATCGAGATAATAAATGTTATTGTACGTAAGAGTTCATAACTAACAAAATAATTTAATGTCCGTTTGTTGTATACACTAAGCCATGTTGCACTTTTTTGAGCATGTTGCGACTCATTTAGCAATCTCGCGCGAACCAGAGTTTCACAGCGGTGCTGTCTATTCCACTCCCATTCCATCATATCGTGGTATGATGGATAGAGGCAACGTCATTCCTCCCAATTTCCGTGAACTGCAATATCCCATGCGTGCAAACATATTTCAGCACGCATTCATCGAGCCGTGAATCCCGAACCTTAAGAAATACAAACCGGTTTATTTAGCTTGGTTCGCGCGCCTCGCTCAATCGCGGCCCCCAGCAAATGTGATCTTTGGTCTCCGCGGAAATCGTTTTTTGAGTCTCCAATCGGACTGCACTTTGATCTCGACGGTCGGCATATATTACGTGGGTGAGTTTCTCCTGCGTGGAGCCGCCGTGCTGCGATTTCGTCTTTTTTTAACGCGACAGCGTGTCGCAGAAAATCCGGCGTCGGCGTCGGCAATGGCGCCCGCGGCCGAGAAGACCATCCCCAATCACGCAGGCCCTCCAAATATATTTAGGTACGCCACACCATTCTATCATTAATGTTGCTCGTATACCTTGTCTTGCATTCTTCGCAAAGCTATTCCTCGGAATTTTGAGAATGACAATCCACAAACAAATGTGATGAAACAAAACACCCACAGTGCATGCCTTTCATGTTAAATCTTCTCGGACTGAAATATTAAAAGTACGAAACAAAACCGGAAGCCTGAAAATTATGTAATTTTTTGGGGGGGCGCGGTTGCGCAATATCTCCGGGATCACCCCACGCGCAAGAGGCCGCGTTTCTACCAGAAAGCTCGCCTTCGTGCATAGCGTTCGCCGCCAGTGTTTCCCGGTAACCATTACGGTTGTAAGCTTAAGCTGCTGTTGTCGGCAAGCGTGAGAAGCAGTCAGGGATTTTTTTTTTTTAATGCCATCGCATTCCACTCTTAGAAGCGAAGCTTAAGCGTCCTCCCAATTTTTAATATAAGACCACTTATATAGAACTGGAAAAACGTCTTTCCAGCAATAGATTTCAGTTTAAAAGTGAATCCCACTTAACGTGGATCGGTGTAAGCTTGGTCTTTGTAAGCTGGTTTTCCCACGTTCAGTGTTGCAGTGAATGAAGCCTACTTGCCGTATGTGAACGATGCGATGCGAACGGGTCCCGATAACGCTATCGCGTTCTGCTCTTAAAGGCGAAGCTTAGGCGTCCATCAAGTTTTTTTTTCTTTGCAGAAATGCAGAAAACGCCCGTGTGCTTAGATTTAGGCGCACGTTAAAGAACCCCGGGCGGTCCAAATTATTCCGGACTCCCCCACTACGCGGCGTGCCTCATAATCAGATAGTGGTTTTGGCACGTAAAACCCCCCAATTTAAATTTCAATTCCGAGAGGTAAATAATTCAGGAATCAACCTGATTCGGGGATGAGAACTCCGCAACTTCGGTGCGAGTCCCGACGCTATACGCGTTCTCCGGCCGAGATACACGGCTTTCTAAACCGCGGAACGGCCGTTTATATACCGCCTTGCATCGGCACACCGCGGCGCTCTCCGGCGAATCGCTCTCGCTGGGCGTTGCAACGCACGCTCGCGAGGCGCAGGGACGCCACGAATATAGCCCGCGCATGCAGCTGTTGTCATGGCGGAAGCACACGCAGGCCCCCTTCCCGGAAGAGAGGAAGGCCGGCGGAACCGGTAGCGGATTCGGCCGGGGCTTCGTCCTCCCGATAATAGTATACGTTCGGCTTTTTTGGCCAAACGCGGAACGTGTGTGGTCGGCGCCACGTCCCGCGTTTATATACATGCAAGTGTGCCATACTTAACGCCGCGCGAGATACGTCGTCCAGGCGGCGGCGGCGGCGGCGGCAGAGCCGATTGGACGGTGAGAAGAGATCGGTATAAGTTCGCGGGCGTGGTGTGGATTACGCTGCCGGCAAGGCGTGGAGGAAGTATAGAGAGTTGTGTGGGACAGAGGCATTCGTCCTGCAGCCGACCTAAATCGGTGTGCATGACAATCATGAATGATGATGATGATGATGACGAGACGCAGCCAACGCTGCAGCAGCGAGAATGTGCGTCGGTGATTTTCGACCACGTCTGCAGCGCCAGCCGTCAGTTAACACTGACGTCGCTCTCCGGTTAAAAAAAAAAAAAAAAAAAAAAAAAAAAAAAAAACAATAAATATTTTAAAGATCCAACGCACGTGTTGAAAGCTGAGTGATACGAAACTTTCGTGGAAGCGGTTTATTAGGTGTTATACAAATGTTTCACCTTCTGCACCGCGTTTTGCAGCATACAGCAATTATACGTGCCTGTCCTACAAATCGGCGGTTTAAACGCTCGTTATACGAGTGTTATTGTCCCGTGTTAGCAAGACCCTGACGATCAAAGTGCTGACTACATCCTTCAAACGCGCGCGGTTCGGGCCTCTCTTTTGAAACGAGCACGTGTGGGAACGATTGTCTGCCTACGCACTTCACGACAAACGAATATATCAAGCGAAAGTGTTTATTGCAGCCACGACCGCGCGATGGAAACGTGTTGTAGCGATAGCGAAGCTTGCGCCACTAGAAGCAACGCCAGCTGTCAGATTTCTCTCTCTCTATCTCACACGCGCCCGCGCAGGCGTGATGTTGTTTCATACTTCATTAAAACACATTGCTATACAAAACGACATGAAGGGCTCCTACGCGTTACACATAGTCATACGCCAAATACATCAAACCTGCACATCGCGGCGTTTCATGCACGTTGCATAACGCGACATTACGGGGAAACGGCGCGAAAGAAAAGTATAACGCGAGATTAAAAGCCGCACTTGGTCCCCAAAAAGCGTGAGGGTTACGAAATGATTCACGCTGCATGCGCGAAAAATAAAATCTTAGTTCGCAACCAGGCTCGCACGAACGTCAAGCCATAACACGCCTCCGATTTCGTATGAGGGGGAAAATATTTTACAACCAAAATCAAATAATGAAAATAACGTTCTACGCCAAGCGGGTTTTTACAAGTTCCGAGCGCCGGTACTACAGTCCTCTATATATACACGTTCGCTAACAAAGGGACACCGGATACAGCTTAGAAATAAAACAGCAGCGACAGAAGTCACGCCTGTCAGAAGACACCGCGGCCGCATCACCGCAGCCACGTAGGACATCCACGTTACGCAACCGTAGGCTAAAGGATTAGGCAGACAGAAGCAGACGACGTGTCGCTCGTCTGCTAGCCGTACAGACGAGCAGAAGGCGTTTCTTCAATAAGCAGAAGAAGCGTTCAATAAGCCGCTTCGCAGTGGCGCTATAACCCGATATGCGTCGAAAACGCGCCGAAGCGCGCATATTAACGCTCGACGCCGTTCCGAGACGTTTCGAAACTCGATGAAAACGGAGAGAGATAGAGAAAAGGGGGGGACGAGAAAAATGGTAAAATATGAAACGCCAGGTGCCGCGAGGCCTGCGGACGACGACGACGTCGTCGTCACGTGATTGAGGTGCCATTGCGAAACGCCGCCGCGCTGGCATGCCACGACAAGACAGAAAGAAGATTCCTTGCAGGTTTGCGAGCAACCGCAACTATATAAGACGACACACGTCGTTTGAGCTGCGGTTGCTTCACGTAACACGCATCGCTCCATAGCGACAAGGATAAATGGGTGGCTCGGAGATGGGGGAAGGGGGGGGGGGGGGGGGGGTAAATGCGAATCTCTTGCCGTCACGTGCACGGCGAGTACAAAATGCGCGGGCGTCAGATCCGGGTCGCGCATGTTACACCGGCCGCTATAGAAGTTGAGGAGGCGAAAACGACGCCACGATTTCAAAAACAACCGTTTTTTTTTTTCTTCTTCTTCTTCTTTGTTTTCCTGCTACGCGATTATGAACAAGGGTAGAATTAAAGATCAGGAGGTTAGTTTTTCGACGAGACGTTCGACGTTGAGCTATAAGTAGCAGCATATAACTCTTTCGCGAACTAAAATTACTTTATTCTTTAAAATTATTTGCTCTGGGGCAGACGCTGCATGAAGGCCCGTCAGCACTAACGGCATTGTACAGCTAGTAAGAATCAAACACCGTCACAATTTCCAGATGTCCGTCCGGAAAAGTTGTATTGCCGTTTGATTCTGGTATCATTTTAATATATCAATCCTTTCTCGAGAATTGTGGGACGGAATTGTATGTGGAACACAAAGGCCGTTTCGCGACAGATTTTCGCAACTCTACGCTGAGCCAACAGGGCGCACATCACTATATACCCCATAATATTTTACTGCTAAACGAGTTCATTTACCGCTACCGCGTCCGCGAGTGTCCTATATAGCCATCATACCATCCTCACATATTTGTACCCGCCATTTTCTTCACATTTCAACGCGCTGAACGAGGCTCTTAAAAATTGCGCCACGGCACAGCGACACTGCGAAAACATACAAGCAACCAATCAGAACCCACGTAACTTTGTGCGCATAAGGATAGGTTAGGGGGGGGGGGGGGGGGGGGGGTTAGCTTAGGCTAGGCTTAGAGGTAAGATGGGGTGGTTTAGGTCTAGGATTCAGGTTAAGTTAGCTCCAGGTTAGGTTAGGTTTAGCTTAGCTTACACGGCCCGTCAGGTGTGCACCTCAGCGTATATATAGTACTGGCGAATCTCCGGAAACCGTACTGTACGTATACACATCACTGACGCCGTTCTCCTTATACTTTGTTGCTCCAACCGCAAAGCTTCGCAAAGCCACGGGAACCAAGGAAACCAAGACTTCCTATTTCCTAACGAACGCACAAACTTCAAATTGCTCTATTCGACCAGACATCCCAGCGCACTAGCTCCGCCCCCTCTCTCGATCTCTCTCTCTCTTTTCTCTCTCTCTCCCCTTCCTCTCGGACTGCCAACGGCAGAAAAACAACTCCAAGATCAAAAGGTACACGCAAGCGAAACGTATACACTGCCAAAGGGAAGCCGCGGATCAGCTGAATTGGCGTCACGCGAGAGGCGCTACCGAGAAGCAGCCCACGTCTTCGGAGCACCTGCGAATTGACGTGGACGCAAAAACAGACGAAGGTGGAAAGGAGCCAGAAAGCGAGCCTTTCAAGTGTATCCTGCTAAGACCCCTTTTACAATACATTGCGCATTGCCTTCAACATTTTTTTTTTTTAGTTAACTCGGAAGTGATTACGCATAATGTTCACTCTGGGTATGAGTTACGGTGCATTTGCCACTGTATAAAGAAGTGCTTCACTCGTATTCTTGTCATCCGCTTACGAAGAATTTGACACTCAATTGATCTAGACCTCTGTGTCGTCCCAGACCGCCGAAAGCAAACTTGATGTGTGTTTCGAAATCACTTGAGATTGCGTTACAATACCAGAAGCGGCAGCAGCGTGGCAATGCACTACACGTATACATAGTTCCGTCTTCATCTCCGCGTTTAACCAATGAAATGCAGTTTTTACCATAACAACAGGAAGAGATGATGTAGATGTTAATTTCTTTCACGTGCATGGACACGCAGCTTTTGGCATCTAACCGTGGTACTTAAAATTTCAAAAATTGTTTTTCAAGCTGATAACTTAACAGTACACAATAGAAACCACCTTGAAGACCGATTGTGTCCCATAGTTGTGTTCGGGTGTCGGGAGGATATGTAAAGTAATCAGTACGGGCCCAAGGGCGCCCTTACCGGAAATGCACTCACGGTTGGGGAGCAGCCAGCGCTGAAACTTCGCCGTGTGTACCAACCAGCATTGGAGGGAGCGGTGGGAATAATTTTTGTTTCGTTTACCCGTTCGGAATCGGCGCACGAGTTAAAACAAAAAGCAAATTAAATTCTGAGGTCTTACGGTACAAAAGCACAACCTGATTACGAGGCACGTCGAATGGTGAGAAGGGGGGGGGGGGGGGGGGGGCGACTCCGAATTTCTTTTCACCGCCAGGGTGGTTATTTACCGTTCACTTTTAAATCTAAGTAAACGACCGGCGCACAAGTTGTTCGGCTTCTGACGGTCAATTTTAAGCGAATACGTAATTTTGGTAATATACCGTGTACTTCAGCGACGCCTGTCTCTGGCTATTAAAACTTTAAGATATGCGATTAGCGACCCAATAGTATTTTTCTACAGGAAAAAAAAAAAGATTAGCAACAAGGGTGGACAAAATAAAAACTCATTTTGTGATCACATAGCAGGCTAATTACCTAAGATTCGCTAATTACCTTTCCTATTATCAACGTCAGGCTACTGCGGCACTGTGGGCCATTGGGTAAGTGTCATTTATAATAGTTATGCGCGCATTCACGGTCAATCCACCAGAAATGCTTACGCCTGCACGCTGTGATACAAGAGGTATATACAAGCCTTAAATGTACAGTCGAGAGCAAAAGTTTGGGGACCAGAGGTGCCGCTAAACTTTTTTTTTTTTTTCTTCGAAGCCTATAGGCATAGAGGCTGAAATCAAGTGGCCTACGTGCGTCTGTTTGACCAGCGTCACGCATTAAGACAATAGAGAGCTTTAGATTAGGGGGACGCAAGCGTTGGGGCCCCCTAGCGCTAGGGGATACAGTACTGCGCATGCGCAGAAGGGTCTGCACATGCGCAGTACCGTGGCCCCAAGCGCTAGCGGGCCCCAACGCTTGCGTCCCCCTAATCTAAAACTCTCTAATGTCACGTTTCACGGCTGTGCTGGAAGAAAAAATTTTTTTTTTATTTGGTGACGCCGTGGTCTCTAGACTTTTGCTCTCGACTGTACATATCTTACTCTTCTGCGCATACACTTCTCGCCGACATTCTTCACTCGGCAAGAATAATACATCGTCGACGATGCCGTGCGCATGTCATCCATTGCCGATGCTACATCACTAACTCAAAACAATTCTTGGCGTCATTTAGATTCCATACCCATGCGTTCCCAATGGCGGATTCACCCTGCATGGGATCTTGACGAGCCCGACTCGTCATGAGCGACCGTCACTTTCTTTCTTTCTTTTTGCTTATAACGTATCGCATGCATACGAACCCACCACCTCGGCATAAATTTCCGGCCTGTTTTTCCGATTGGTTTCTTGCGTGCAAAGGACGTCAAACGGCATTTTCTTTTTTTTTTCACGAGAGAGATGAAGGAACGCATTTTACAACCATCTATTATTATTATTATTATTATTATTATTATTATTATTATTATTATTATTATTGTGTTGTTGTGTTGTTGTTGTTGTTGTTGTTGTTGTGTTGTTGTTGTTGTGTTGTTGTGTTGTTGTTGTTGTTGTTGTTGTTGTTGTTGTTGTTGTTGTTGTTGTTGTTGTTGTTACTGATGCTGAATTACATTTTCGGCTCAATTTGCAGCCGTACTTCTGCATTTTAACAATGTTTTTGGAGCGTAACACGCGAAAAGAACAAAAAGAAAACTGAATATATACGTTTTCGTACAGTATTTTCGAAAAAAGTTAAATAGGGCTGTGCGAATAGTAAATTTTTGCGACTGAATCGAACACGAATCGAATACTTTTCGAATGACGAACAGCTGTTTCCACCATTACTACAAAAGACATGTACCCATTCCAGCATTAATAACGTCAGCAAGGTCTCTGTCGTCACATATGCTCGTTACGAGGCCTCGCTTATTACATAAAAGCACGAACGGGGCATTATAAATAAACATGTAGTTAGTTCGCATATCGAGAATTCTCCTCGATATACGAAAAAAAAAATAAAGAAATGAACATGCTTCGTGTTAAGCCGGCACACAACTGGTGTGCGGTTGGCGGCATCGACTTAAAAAACAAAGGCGCTTCGTCACCATCGGCGTCGCCGCTAGATAAACATCGGGTTCGCGGCTGCCTGTAGCAAAACACGGCTCGAAGCAGCGCGCGGTCGCAGCTCGACGTTAGAAACCCGCAGGTGCGCACAAGACAATTACATAACCGTTCCCTATGGCGGTGAACAATTGCCCACAATCACCGCGTACGTCGCCTACATACTGGTAGATTATTCGCGCCCACAAGGCGCGTATACGTCAAAGCGACACGTGGTTGCAGCTGCCGGGGAGGAATTTTGTAAAAATAATGACGCCCGTTTAGGCGTGCGTCAGAGCGCCAAATATATATATATATATATATATATATATATATATATATATATATATATATATATATATATATATATATATATATATATATATATATAATCTTTTATCGCTTACGAGCTTCTATCGAGAGGATGTGACTGAGGCGTACCTCCAATACAACGGGGCACCGCCCATTTGTTACAAGCATGTTAATAAAAGGGTCTATATAGACCTTTTATAGACCCTCTCGGCGTTGCTAACAGAACGCTGGTGAAACTCGGGCGGCCTTCCTAACTATATCAATTTTTGAAAATGCTGCCCATTAACTTAAGCTGGTGCACTGCGGTGAAGCTCGACAGATAGTCTAAAGGGGCAACGTCCGACATTCCTGGACATGCGCTCGTCGCATCGCGATGAAAACCGGCGCAAACGGGGCTTGTGATTTGTGGCAATATTTAGGCATATAGCGTTCGTTTGCATCGTTGCGTAATTCCATAAATAACGGAGCCACCAAGCGGCCCACACGCCGACTTGACATGTGTACGTGCGCTGCTCCGTTGACCTATTCGGACGATGACGCAGCTGCCGTGAAACTCGAGAAATACCGCCCTGTGCGGTAGAATTAAGTTCTGCGGTTTTACGCTCCAAAGCCACGGCCTGATTATGAGGCACGCCGTGTGATGTAGTGGGGGACTCCCGATTTTATTATGAGCATGTACGTGCCTGGGGTTCTTTGACACACGCACCCATTAATGCACGGTAAACGAGCGTTTTCGTATTCCTCGATCGACCAATGCACCTGAATGCGGCCGCCGCGGCCGGGGTCGAACCCACGACCTCGCGTTCAAACTCGGCAGTGCAAAGCTATATATAGCCAACAACGTTTTCAGCCACCGCGGTCACTCACGACATCACGGATTTGACTCCCGATCAGCGGTGGCCGCATTTCAATGGGGGCAAAAGGCGAAAAACGCTGGTGAATACTTTTGACTAGAATTAGCCGCACATTAAAGAAGGCTCGTTGTGGTCAAATTCATTCCGTAGCTTTCCCCTGTACCGATAGGCTAACGGCTATCCAGATGGCGCTAAGGTCGTCGCATGTGTTATTCCTTGTTCGATAATTGTATACGCTTTATTTTATGACGCGGATAAATTATTTTTTATCACGCGCTTTACTTTGGCACGTGGGTTCACGCACCCGCTGCAATGTTATCCGGACCCCGTGAGTTTATAGTGCAGCACACAGACGAACAACATCCCGGACAGTCCCGCATAACCCGAGAAGTTTGGTAACCACCGAATGTGTGTTCGGTGCAAGCTCGAAAAGCAAATTGAGCCGACTCGACAAAGCACCATAGACGCAGTCTTTCTTTCTTTCTTTCTTTCTTTCTTTCTTTCTTTCTTTCTTTCTTTCTCTCTCTCTCTCTCTCTCTCGTTACTTCTCGGTCACACCATAAATATGACGCGCTGCGATTGCCGTGACAGCAGCTCTAAATGACGTCACCGTTTGCGTGATAACTTTCGCGGTGTCAAGAAGGCAAGCTCCCAACTTCGAGATCCGGTTCTTCCTATATCGCGACCGATCGCGACACACCGCGCGCAAGCACGAGTGATACAGCAAGACAGAAGCGCTCACGTACAGTCGACAGCAAACGTTTAGCGACTGCGGCATCAGCTAAAAAAAAAAAAAAATCTTAACCACCTCCTAGCACAACCATGCAACGTGGAAATGTGTAAATGTGGTGTGCGTTTGTGCTACAGGCGCTCCGGTAAGCTGTACCGCTCGATTTCAGCTTGCATGCCCTATAAGCTACGAATAAGAAAAAAAGCTTTTAAATGGCATCTGTGGTCTCCACACTTTTTCTTGCGACTACAGTTGACCGAGCCCACACAAGCGTCTCGCCCATTCCACAACCTCCTGTATACGGCAGTCTCATGGAATGTCGTATAAAATAACGTCGGCGAACCATATTTATGCTCATCCGTCCAAGAGACCCGTTACCATAGAGTTTCCTTTAATGATTATTGTATGAAACCTATATGCCCTTCAATCTCCCTCCAAGCTTCCACCTGGACAAATGTAAGCGGTGTAGAAGTTCCCATGGCACGATCTCGAAATACGATGCTAGGATCTCGCGAGCGCGCCCTTTCAGAGTGATTCCTTCCTTACTCCCTTTTCTTTCTTCATGCACGCATTTGGCCCTTGCGCCAATAAAGTCCAACGTCATCATCGTCACTTTTCTTCCACGAGAACACCAATTTCGAGCTCGTATGCGAAAGAGGCATTAGAAAACGTGGCGCTCGGCATGACCAACCCATTTCGATATCCAGCCGCTCAATATAACCACAAGTAATGCACAAATGAGGTCTGCGTGGTTTGAAGGCAGTACAGTAAGAAAAAAAAAGAAAGTAACGGAGACAATGAATTGTATTTCTCTAACAGCTACAAAGTGGCATATTACAGGATACGCTACGCTGTAGCTGCTATAGAAACTTTTTAGGGCACTTTCAGGGAATACACGTTCAAGACAATAAACCAAGGAAGCATGCACAGGCGCTTGTAATAAACGTGCACGAGGTGTTTTGCTATAGCTATACTAAGTTAACTAACAGAGGACCGAGAATACGAGATATTATATACGAGAGATCACGAAGAAACTGCGCGTGTTACGAGCGTGTACTTACATGTCGTGATATAGAACATGTCGACTCCGATTCCAACGCAGTTGGCCAAAGTCGAATGACGACACACTCCCAAGTCCGATGTGACGACGGGCTAGGGTTCAAGTCACAAACTTCCCGTGTCGAAAGGTGAATGCACTCTTCGCGTCAACCGCACTTCGAGCAACTTGGCACAAACGTCGTCGTTCGCGAATTCGGCCGGTGGTAGTTCACGAGCAATAAGCATGCATCGAACTGTTTGCAAGTGTAAACTAAAGACTTCTCCGCGATCCACTACCTATAGGCGTTTTCTCTTTTTCTTCTTCTTCTTCTTTCGCGAGGCGAGCTTTCCCTAAAGAAAAGGAAGTCGCGCGTTGACGTCAAAGTACGCGAGAATGCTGCATAAGTTTCGCAGATGTTCGGGAAGACATTGAATGCGCGATTCTACCAGCAAGGCTTCAAAGCTGACAACAACACCGATACGCTTAACAAACAAGATTTGCGAACAATGGTTCGATCGTGCACGGTACCAATGCTCCACGGGGTTGCCGACGCCGACGACGTTCTGAATTCCGCGACTTCTACTTTTACGCCACGAAAGTCAAAACACGAGACAAGAGTGTCAGGCGGGGTGCGAGCCAAACAGTTATCCACAGAGACATTCAGCCACTCGGCCGCGTTTTCACCCCAATAGACACAACACTGCCGGCACAGAATCCCACGGCGTCGCTGACAGTGGCCGACCAACGGGTGTTGCTTAATTCCCGCCGTCCTATTACTTCGAGCAGATGGCGGCCGAACAGGAAATGCTTCGGAAGCCCTACTACGTGGGACGATCTTGTGTCACTGAAATCACACCACCAGCGTTCCGTCGTCGCACGGCGCGATGACGTCAAACTTGGAGCAGGCGTCAGAGACCCAACGAATAGCAGACGGCCAATGTACAGATTTTTTTTTTTCCTGGGATCAGCAAACGTCCGCGGGAAGATTTGAAAGGAAGTAAGAACGACACAAGGGTCGCAGCAGACGAGATCGGTGCAGGCGAAGTCAGAGCAGACGTGATCACTGCAGACGGGTCAGCGCAGACGGGTCAGAGCATACGGGTTCTCAGAGCAGACGGGTCTGAGCATACGGGCTCTCAGAGCAGACAGGTTGTCAGAGCAGACGAGTCAAAGCAGGACGGGTCAGAGCAGACGGGTCAGAGCAGACGGGTCAGAGCAGACGGGTCAGAGCAGACGGTTCACAGCAGATGGGCTAAATCAGGCGAACCCACACAGACGGGTCAAGCAGACGGGTCAAGTAGACGAGTCACAGCAGACGATCTCGGTGAACCCACGGTTTCAGTGAAGCAGGAGAAATGCGCGCCGTAGGAAAAACGTCCTCGCCTCCGTCATCTTCGTCCGCACCGAGCGGCGCAGCTCTTCCACCCGGCGCCAGAAGGCACCGTGCACCATTCTCGAAGGCGGCGGCGGCGGCAGCACAGCGGCGCAGACGACGATGACGGCAGAGCAGAATGCCAGGGGTCATCCTCGTCGACTCCAACTGCCGAGCGACAGCCGCACGAATAGAAAGGCAAACCACGGGTTACAAATTGCCGCCTTGTCTCTATACGCTCTCGCGTTGTCAACCGTTGTCATATCGCACTGCTTCAGCTTTGCACGGTAAATATATAGCAGTTACCTCCCCGCTGAGAAACTCAGCCATTCTACAGGAAACCAAGAAAGAAAGAAAGAAAAAAGATCCTAGCATGTTTTTATGTAAAGAAAACGCCAAGCAATTGGAAGCACACAGCCAACATATCTTCCTCTTGCGGTATTTCGGAATAGACTACTAGCTAAGAAAAGAAGAAAAAAAAAGTTATTGTATAGGTAGCGCCTCTCTCAGGTTTCGCGTTGGTACCCGTTGTCTTCTTCGCTGCTTGTTCTTTTCAGGTGTAGAAGTTCCTAACTATGCTGTGAACAACGCGCTAGCCTCTGCACAGAAAAAGAAAAGAGACAAGCTACGCAAGCTTAGCGCCTACGAGCCATCTTAAAGAAAATTGTCAGGCAGTTAAAATAAAGAACAAAGGTGAACCTCATCTTATGGCGTTGCTAAATAAGGGGCCATTTCAGAAAGGCGCTTCCGCAGAAGTTGTGGCTTAGCTTCTTAACAGCACACTTCGTTACCTTAACGAGTCTACACGAAGGCAAGAAACACAAAGGAAACAATGCGAAAGTCGAGCTAACGATTACGCAGAAAGACAGTAAGCATCCGTGCCAATAAAAACGCAAAAGAAATTCAAACGGTGATGATGTGGAGTCCGGAACAAAACAGTAAACTTGCAACTTGCGAATCAAGAGCACACACGTAAGCATGGCGTGCAGAGCGAAAGAAACGAGAAAATGTATGGCTGGAACGGAAACAAAAATACGCAAAATGTGGAAACAAAGCTTCCTAAAACAAACGTTCTGCCTTCGAGTTTCGCTCGAAGGCAGAACGGCGAAAAGTTACATAAGTTTTAAAATTTAAAAGGAACAGACAAAGCCAGCAAAAAAGCTTCTAACCAGATGAGAATAGCAATGCGCTGAAGCAATTGCTCCTTCAGGTGCTTTTTTTGAGTGTTACAAACCAACAAACATAAGCTACTTCAAACGTAGGAACATTCGAAACTTCAGCACTCCTTTATGCATTTCTACAATGGTCAAAAAAGCGGTGGTGAAGTTCCCGAACTTCACCACCGCTTCAGCCACTTCTTAACTACCACAACAAACAAAACAAAACAAAAAATTTGACCGACTTAAAGTGCAATACATTCTTTAGAAATTCAGCATTCCTTCAAGCATTTCTACAACAGTAGGAACAAAATAAGAACCTGAGCGAGGTCTAAATGTCAGAAGCTCCGGAACTTCGTTGCTACTACCCCTTGTAACTCTCCAACAATCGTAACAGAGAGAACTTAAGCGACTTTGCAAATGCCAGGCGCTCAGAATTTCATAATTCCTCCGGGAACTTTTCAATGGACACACAACAAAAGCTACCTGTGCGAGTTCAAATGTCACAAGTTCAGAACTTGACCATCATTTCAGACTTCTCCAACTGTCATTACAGAGAGACCCTCAACGAATTCTAGAGTTAAAAGTCCAGAACTTCACCACTTCAGGCAATTCTTCAGGTAAGATCCTAACAGGAAGAACCTCAGCGACTCTATAAAATGCCAGAAGTTAGGAAGTTCGCCATTCCCCCAGGAACATCACGAAGGTCACAACACAAACAACCAGATTGAGTTCTAAATGTGATAAAATTCGGGACATCACCAGTCTTTCAAGCACCTCTCAACGGCCACGGCAATAAAGAACTTCGCTTCTGTTTGAGGCAGTTCTAAAGGCCTCAGCAAAACGATCCTAGCCGACTACAAACGCCAGACATTCCCGTATCCACTTTTTCGGGGCTGTTTAACGATGTCAATCTAAATAATAAACGAAAGATGAACCCGAGCAAGCATAACACAGACGATTTCGAACGTCAAGCAACTTCGTAATTCCACGTTCGTAAGCTAGTACGACAATCAAGTATAGCTGCCACCAGTGACGACCTGGAAATATCCGAGCTTCGCGCGCCCAGCTAGCATCGATCCACAGCCCAGAGAGCCGACGTGAGTGAAAGGCTAAACGACGACATGTGATATCGACATAACAGGCAAAAGGAGAAGAAAGCACGTCCAATACAACGTCGAAAATTCCATTAGGCACGGAAAAAAAAAAGAATGTTCGACGACAAAATATGGATCGGGACGTCAAAGTCAACCGCGGCTGCCAGGGGAAGCCCGTCGGCGATAGGGGACGTCGCTATATCTGACCATCAGAGTCGCCGAGAAATAAGTTCCCGTCGAAAGTCTCATCCACGTCGCTACACAGGAAGAGTTCGCCGAACGTACGAATCGATACGCCGTGCGCAGGTCGATGAGGCAAGGGAATATGGATAGGTTAAGAAAGGAAAAGGGTGGACCACAAAGGAAGCCGATTCTTCGAGAGGCCAGAACATTTCCTTTTTTTTTTTTTTTTTTGCCCTTCTCTCTGCCCGGCGCTAACAGCGAACAAGGAACGCACGCGAAGTCCATGCCAGCGACAGAAACGCGCTGCGAACTGCCACTCGGACTTCTATCGAGATTGCGAAATAAGAGTAAGAACTACAAAACGAATCGCTATTCGCTTCTTTTACTGAATGTTTTTTTTTTTTCTTTCCACTTAACCCAAGCTGAGAACGATGCCTGTCGAAATCACGATCAAGTGTTCTGAGTGGAGAATTTATACAATAATAATAATAGTCTTTTTGGCATGTTCCTAGGCACGTTAACTAAACAAGTGATCGATTGATGCTACTATTTAGATACCAATTCAAACTTCGCGATCCGCGAGCTCTTCGGCACACATGAAATTCGCAGAAATAAACGAAAACAGTCAGCGCAGGCAGAATGTAGTTGAGCTTGAAACGGTGCCTTATCCCGCTCCCGGTACTGTATACCGCAGGTGGTAAAACGCGAGACAAAAATCAATAAATTTATATTGTGTCCGGTAGTAATAAAAAAAAAAAACATGCGTCAAAACAAGCTGAAAAAATACGGCTCGCAGCGCCGTATTTCAAACTAATCTTGACTGACGCTCTAGCTAGAAATGAAAATTACTTCGAAAGGCAGCGCTTAATGATCCAGCACTCGACGTAAGCGAACGAAACTATCTACAGAAAAAAAAAAAGAAAGAAACAGGATCAGGAGCACCTGCAGCGCAAACGCAACACCGACACCGGTGGCCAGACGAGGATCGGAAATTAGGCGTGAATCAACAAGACACGATTCCGTTAGACACGGTCCACGAGGATCCCCCAACGGCCACAAGCGATCGAAGGCGAGAGAGCACGTGACCGACGTCGCGAAGCAAGCGAAGCGGCGAGAGAGAGAGAGTTCAGCTCAAATCGAATCAACGCATACCGGCTGAAACGTAGGCATGGGAAACGAATGAGTGTGCCGAGTGGTAATGACAACGAGAGCAGCAGTTCGCACAAAGTAGAAGGGGGAGGCGGGGGGGAGGGGGGGAGGAGGCGGTGAGGGACGAAGGGCGAGATGTCGTGCCAGCTCCTAATTACGAGCCCGCAGGGAAGGTCGGCTCAACAAAAGCTTCGACACGAAAACGGGGAAAGGGCTGAGGGAAATCGCAACAATAGGGATACGGAAGCCCGGAATAGGGGGAACTGGGGGCTCAGCGCAGTCTTCGAGGAAAACCGGCCAAATAGATGCTAAGAACACGAGGGTAGACCGAAAGGGGGTGATCTATACGGACAAAAAGCAACGGCACAGCAGCATGGCTTTGTTAGAAGAGCTACGTTAAAGGCGGCATCGAAATGGGGAAAGACATTAACTAGTAAGAAGTCCGACTTGTGGGAAGCGGAAGTAAGCGTGCGCCGAATGTGGAAGGAAAATAAATCCGAAAAGGGACCGCTAGGAAATGAACACGAGGCCGCTTAGAAGCGCGAGATCAGAAATGCATCGGAGAGGGTAATGAGGGAGGTGCGACCGCCTAAGAAGCCGCAATGCCTTGCCTACGCTGAATAATTAAGCACAGTCACGATGCGACAGAGGTGCGGAAATGCATCGCGAGAGGGAAAGAGCCAGGCGAGCGTTAATAATGATTAATCTCGCCATCGTAAGGAAGCAGAAACTAGAGAACAGCGTCCTGAAACTCATGAAAGCGAGAGGAAACTTAAACACCTAACTGCACCTTCATTTCTACTTCTACTGAAAGAAAAAAAGTTGGCCCAGGAAAAAAAGGGGCACGCCGATAACTCAAGTTGAAGAAGTGAACAGCCATACACGCGAGCAGGCTCCGCAGATGAGAACAGCTAAAGAACAAGACGAACAAATAAAAGAGAGAAGTAGAAGCGTGGCCACGAACCGATATGGGACGGCGGAAGTTGGTCGCGTGAATCTTCAGCTCGTTCACGACACACAGCTAGTGAAAGGAGAAAATGGGGGGAGGGGGGGAAGAAAAGGTAAGAGACTGAGCTGATGCGAGTTGGAAAGGAGGAAATCAATAAAAGCCGCAGCTCAGCTTCGCGAGACAAGCAGCACAAGGAAGAAGACTGGGAAAAGGCGGAAGCGCGAAAATACACACGAGCCTACACAAACGAGGAAAACAAAAAGAAGAAATCGGGGAAAGGCCACGACCACCAGAAATGGGGCCAGTGTTGGAAGCAAACAGGCAAAAAAAATGTAGAACAGGAAAAAACAAAAACAAATGCGAGGTCGAACGGGCGGCAAGGCGTACCAACCACACGAACAAAAGGTAAATAGGCTACGTAAAAGAGAGGGGAAAAGGGGATAGAGATGAGGAATAATAAGAACAAGAAGAAGCAGCAAGGCTGCGACGAACAGGCAGCGCGTGGGAGCGATGGCTGTTTTCGCCGGGGCAGAAGAAGAGGAGACGGCCTTGGTCTTTTCCCCGCCGCAGACACGCAAAATAATCCCGGGATCCCGGCCGCCGGCTGCGTCGAGGAGAGGATGAGGGAAAACCGAGGCCAGGCGCAGAGGCGGCAGCAGCAGAAACCAGCAGCGCAGCAGGAGCGAGCTAGCGCCGAGCGCCGCTGCCAGCGCTCCTCGCGCCAGCGTTCCCGAAACGACGCGCCCCAGAGAAGCGGGTAGTGTACACGTACGCTAGCCCGTCCGCCCGCCCGCGCGCACTCCCGCCGGGTCGACGCACGCTCGCACAGCGGGCGGGGGCGGCGAGGGAGCGCCGGGAGCAGCGAGCGGGGAAATTCCCGGGGTTCCCCGCGAGGAACCCCCCCCCTTTCCCACCACTTCCCCAGCATCCAGCCTCCTCTCCACACGGACGGTCTCTCCTCTCTCGACTCCTCTCACTCCTCCGCTGTTTTCCTTCCCTTTCCTCTCGTAACACACTTTCCTATTTTCCTTTTCCCGCGTGAAAGCCCTCACCCACCGGTTCACCTTTCCCATACTTCCTTCGCAATCCCCTCGCAGCAAAACTCTTCCCTACTGACCCCTGCCACGCCGTCCTCGCTTCCGCCTCTTCCCCGCGCAAAAAAAAAGCTTGCTCCCGTTCTCGGCATCCAGTTTTCTTTTCCCTACCGCCACCGTCGCTATAAACCAGAGGAGATCCCGCTTCCTCGTTGCTCCCTTTCTTCCCCCTTCATCCTTTCCACAGCTGCCCTCTCACTCAAAATTTCTCTCCTATCTGTCGCTCTCGCATTCGGGCATGCCTTAAAGCACAAATACACACAAATACTTCGCCGTTCGCACGCACAAGCGCGAAAACCAAACTAAGCGCGCAATTCCAACAGTTCCTCTCCCCCTCCCCACACACGCATAGCGGCCATTCAATCGCCGTTCTTCCTCTCCCTCGCAAACCGCTTACGTTCTTGGCTTCGTGACGCAACGCGTTCCTTCTCCCAATTTCTGCACAACCCTTTCCACCACCCTTCCCCTCTCCACGCCGTTGTAACCTTCCGAGTTTTCCTTTCTCTTACCCCGCTCCACAATTCCCTCGCTTTCTTTGCCAGCGCGTTTCGCCCTCCCCCTTGTATCTCCCCAATACACACCAAAACCTCTCCTTCCTTAACCCAACACGTTCCATCCTACCTTCCCTCGGTTTCCCCCGCTCGGGATGCGGCGTCGACTGCGCGTGCGCGAGCCTTCCCCACTTTCTCCCTCGCCTTCCGCGACCGCGCTTCGCGATTGGCCAATGCCCAGCGGCGGCGGAACGAAACCGCCGGACGACACGATGACGTTGCAGGGCGATAGCTGGGCCGCGCAGGCGCGGCCGTTTTGTCCGAACAAATTTCCCTCGGTGTCGTTCGTGGGTCCCCTTACTTCCACCCCTCCCCACCCACCTCCCTTCTTTTCCCCGCTCCTCTGCTATTTCTTCCTTTATCGGCCCGGGCCCGTTCGTCGCTGCCCGTTTATAAACAAGCATCTCGTTTTTCCCCCGACTTTCCTTTTTTTCCCCCGTTGGGAAGCGTAATGTCCGGAACTATCTCGTGTATTGCCTTTGCTCGTAAACGAGCCGGACAGGCCGGGCAATGTGCGGTGCGTCGAACGACGACAATGTAATAAAGGCAAGAGCAACGTAAAGTGAAACTCCCGGCGCAGCACCATGAGCGAGGGTTTAAAAAAGGGGGGAGGAGGGGAGGGGGCGCAGGCACTCGAACAAGAAACGACGACTCAAAGTAGAGGCTCACGACAGCTGCTGTGGCGTTAAAGAAGTTGAAGCATCGCCAAAGGACAGGTCAGTTTACGCTTTTGCAACGATGAAAAGCACGAGCCAAGTACGAAACAAAAGGCGTTCGCAGCTTTATGAAGCCTTTTTTTTTTCTTCCTTTTTTTTTCTATTTACATTGGGTTCGCGAGGGTTACGGTGTAGAGTAGAAGCGTCGGTTTGTCGTCATCGTCAGCTTATTTACGTCCACTGCAACTCGAAAGCCTCTCACAGGGAGCTTCAATTACCCCTGTCTTGCGCGAGGTTACACCATTGTATGCCCGCAAATTTCCTAATTTCGTCACACCACCTAATTTTCTGCCGCCCTCGACTGCGCTTCCCTTCTCTTGGTACCCATTCTGTAACTCTATTAGTCCACCGGTTATCCTTCCTACGCATTACATGACCTGCCCAGCTCCATGTCTTCCGTCTTAATGTCAACTACAATACCGGCTACTCACATTTGCTCTCTAATCCACACTGGTGCCTTCCTGTTCCTTAACGATGACGCGTCGGTTACGCGCGTTTAATCGCTGTTTAGCGCCATACACGACGCATACGTCTGAAACTCGAGCTGACACACTTGTAATAGGGCCACCAACAACAGCATATATACCAAAGCCGTTAACAGTGTGTAATTCAAGGATGTGATACGCGACGAATGTCGTGTACAGGCAGAGGTGCACGGCGTAGAGCCATCGATGCTAAGCGTTATCCGTAAGCGTCACGCGCAAAGTCCTCGCAATATTGCGTCACCGGCACGTTTCCCGAACCTGGAGTAAACTTCCGCAGGTCGAAAGGTCGTTTACACGGCACAATATAAAGAGTTCAAATTACGGAAACGCAAGAAGCCTGCGCATAAATAGCGCTTGCACACGCAATCCACCAGGCAAAAGCCAGAAAAAAAAAAAGCCAGGCAGACCTTTAGTTTTTGTGTACGCAAGCTGCTTGCGTCCCCTATAACCCAAAACCCTCTAATAAGCAAACCTCGAAGGATCTTCTTCTATGGGCTAAGCTTTAAAGAAGATGAAGGAAACAAAAATAGAATAGAAAGACTGCAGCGAAGACAGAGGAAGGTACACGTAGCAAGAACGAGAAAAACCGACGAAAAAAGAAGATTACGAGAAAGAGAGAGAGAAGAAGAAGAAGAAGAAAAGCTTAAAAGTATCAGCAGAGGAGCTCAGTGCACGGCGGCAAAAGCAGGCAGGCCAGCAGCAGATATAAGTCCGGCTTTCGGGGTTATATATGCGACGGAGGAAACGTGCTCTGAATCCCTGAGAGGAACTCGGGCAGCGAGCGTTCTTGAACCGCGCGTGCGAATTGACGCATACACGAGCGTGCACGCTCGCGTTCACATATTCGGCGCCGCGGGCACAGCGAGAAGCGTGGTGTACGCAGAAGCGCGCAACTTAAAACTATAAGGCGTCGCTTTTGTGCAAGCGCACATCGCGAGAGGTATAGTCGTAAAAAACTAACGAATGGAAAAAACAAAGATAAAGAAAAGTGGTTTGTATTCGACGGCACACCACTCTCAAAGATAAAAGTTGATTCCAGCAATCGCGAAACCACTCTCCGCAAGCCCTGTATACAGCAAGAACCCCCTGATCTTCGAAAAGCATTGTTTCCTTTTTGTTATTATTCGTTCGACCGAGCTTTTAATCTCCTTTTAAGCCAGATCGTAAATATCGAACGCGCCCCGTTCCGGCATCCAACCAACCGCATTCGCTTCGCGCATTGCAATCGGGTAAGTGAGAAAAGAACAAAAAAAAAAAACGAGAAAACAAATACAGTGTTTCTTTCAATCTCACCGCCGTTGTTTCCATTGTGTTCGCGGCTTCAATCAAGGCAGAAAACGGAAACAAGCGCGTAAAAGATGGAGGGGGGGGGGGGATTTTTTTAACACAAAAATGTAAACAAGGGGGCTAACTTCATTCGAAGCGCCACGCAACCAAGAGAGCAAGGCAATCAAGAGCGCATTGCCGTCGGAGGCAGGCGCCGATCGATAACCTCCACAAAACGCAGGAGATCCTCGCAGGCCACCAATCTTTCTCGCCTCTTTTTTTTTTTTTCTAGGTTAATGTGGCTCTCTCTCTCTTCAAACTCCTTAAACGTTATTCGGTGAAGCCCTCAAACATAACTGAACGGGGCAGCTTTGTCTGCTTGGCCCCGCCTTCAACCCCCGAATACAAAAAGAAAGAGAAAATCTAGCGTTTATAGGAACGGTACGTGTACCACCAGACCCTCATAGTCCCCCTCGACGAATTACTCTTCTCTCCAATCGGAATTTCATGTACTTCCGCACCGCAGAGCTACATCATACTCGGTCAATGTCGACCGCCGCCCAAACGCGGGCACTATAATAACGTTCTATACACCAGCTGCCACGGAACAATTAATCCTATTGCTTCCAAGCCTTTCCAAAGCACAAGACCTGTACTAGTAAATACAGTTAAACCCCATTCCACCGGGGAATTTCTTTAAAAATGCACATCCTTTCGATAGAGCAAATATTCACTCAATGTACTCACTCCTTTTTTTTTTTTTTCTTATCCCTTTTAGTTCCACGCCGTTCAATCGATACTTTCTTTAGATATATGTATAACCTTTCAACACATATTTTACAGACTCCGCCTCATTTATTGCGTCATTCTTCTCGCTCAATTATAATAGGTTAACGTCATTCCACCGAAACTTCCTTTAGAAATGTATTACCTTTCCGATAAAGCAAATACACACTCAATGCACACATTCCGCCTCATTGAATGCCTTCTTCTTCCATTTCTCTTGGTTCCGCAAAGCCGCCATGGAGGTGCTCGGTCAACGTCAACTCCTTCCGGCGAACGCGGCCTCGCTTCCGGCTTCACGAGGCGGAACACGTCGTGAAGGGGGGCGCGGCAAATGAAGGATCGCGCAAAGCAGAAACCCCGAGCTCTCGCCGTGGGCCCGCCGCCGGGTTTCCTTTTCGTTTCTTCCCATTTGGGAGGGCGAGCGTATAGCTATATAGAATACGCTTCGCTGCTACACGCCCGAAGGCGGTGTAGTAATTTGGATGACGGGGAACAACGTTATTAATTAGAGAAACAGCGAACGTCGTAATATATCGTACACAGCGGTTGTGAACGGCAAGCGAGAGAGAAGGGAGAAAGTGAGACGGAAATTTACGAAACGAAAATGAGGAAGGCGGGGAGGTGGGAACCGGAAGAGTGTCGTCGCACCTGCAACGCTGCAGGAATGTCGAGATTAACGGTCGTCGTACACAGACGGGACACGGCGGTTGCGCCACGATTGTAAAGAAAAAACTAATTAAATTAAATTACGCGATTTCAACGTCCAGAAACAGCGCGTGTGGGCGAAGGGCTCCGCAGTCGAGAAAGGCTGCGGATTAATATTGGTCAACCTCGGGCTCTTTACTACGCACCTAAATATGATACACGAGCGGCGAGTTATTATTATTATTATTATTATTATTATTATTATTATTATTATTATTATTATTATTATTATTATTATTATTGCATTCCGCCCTCAACGAATATTTCGTGCTCAGCCAACGCCTCGTAGATGCAGGCCTGTGCGCTCTTGATTTATGACGTCACGGTATACTTGGATCGCCAAATTGCCGCGGCTTACTCGGGAGCGTTCCCATTAGATTCTATGGCAGTCGGGCAAAGGTAAACCGCATGACGTCACGGATCGAAGTGCACGGGCCTTTTGCTATCTAGAAGGCGTTGGATCAGCGGCAGAACGCCACATCCGTCGTCATGTCTCGAACACGTGCACGCGCGTCTGTAGACGAGGATACACTGCGTCAGAAGACGTACACGTACGGAAAAAGAAGAAAAAGAAACCTTAACGCGCCGTCAACACATAACGCACACACACAAAAAAAAACGAAAAAGAAAAGAAAAAGGGTTTACGCAGACTCCTATTACGAGCAAGCGCTGAGAGTTAAGTACTAGTGACACAACGCATCGGCATTAAAATGAAAATGCGTTTCTGTCTAGACTTCTTTCTTTCTTTTTTGTCTTGTCTCGTAGCAACGGGAGGAACGTCTAATCAGTCGGCGTCCAAATGCTTGAATAATAATGACGCAATCCCCGTCCGAAAATGCCGTCCGGAATGAGCTTCATTTTTGCTAAACACGGCAAAAAAAAAAAAAAAATCAGAAAAGAAAGAGAAACTCCGTTGCTACTATTCCATGCACTTTAAGGACGGAGCAAGTGAAATGGGGAAAAAATGAGAATAATTCGATAACACCAGCACAACGCGCTACGTACGCATCGTATGAGAATGCTCAGACAAATATAGATCGAATGAGAACCACGCCGACGAAAACTTAACGTCTATATATGTAAAAGAAAGGAATGGGGTGGGAGGGAGGTAGGGAGGGGGGGGGGGGGCAACCGATGCGATTTAAACAGCGCGGCATACGATACGCATGCGGATGCAAAAAATAAAGAAACGAGCAGGCCATAAGTTTACCGCGAACGTACGGCACAAAACAGAGTGACAGCTCAGCCAAACCTGCAGTATTTCACCTCTGTTCTATCCTATATCTCAGAGTTATCGCCCTAATACTTGCCACCGAACATAACCGCGTGTACGAGAAACTTGCGCACCTAACACAACGCAGCTGCCTTGCGAGCGCCGCCGATAAAGTAAAATATATCGCCGAGCGCACAGGCATGACGCTGAACACTGTTGTGGAGATCCTAGACTATTTCTTTTCTTTACGGCTCGTACCATTTCGTTACATCGACAGAAGCACGCAGGCCAGGAAGAGTTTAATAAAGAAACACACACACATACCCAAAACAAAACAAAAAACGAAAGCGAGAGAGAGAGATAAATGACAAAGGCTGCTTTCGGGGCGAGGGCGCTACTAAATGAAAAACAAGGTAGACAAAACCCAGCGCACTCATGGCGGACGCGGCGCGAGAGTCGAGGAGCCGCCGTGACGTACGCGAGTCACGGCTTACGTCACCGCTCCAACCGGCCAATGGCGGCGCCGATCCAAGCCCAGCAGCGCCCCGCTTCCCTCTATATAAATATCCCAGCTTCCCTCCTCACCTTTCCTTTCTTTTTTTTTTCTTTTTTTTTTTCGCGTGTGCCTGTGTCATCCTACGAGGGAGGATCCCTCGGAAAGGAATTAGGGGGAGCGCGAGGACGGAGATGTGGGCGGGAGGGGGAGAATCGGGAAAGAGAAGTGTCATCGGAGAACGATGAACAGACCCCGCAGAGAGACGAGCCGAAACCAAAATCGACAACAAGACAGGCGCGTGAGAAAGAGGCTCGGGCCGGAAAAAAAAAAGAGAATGGAACAAGCTCGCTTCACTACGCAAATAATTAACGCGACGACGACGACAACTGAGGCACGAAAAGCAGAAGCGGGTGGAGATCTCAGATAGCGTTCAGCGGGACCAAAGCAGCTATCCCGTAACCGGCGGGCACGCAAGCTTCCTCTCAGTTCGCCCGAGCGATCCCCTATTGGGAGGAGAAAGCGAAAGAAAAGATTACGCCAACCACGTGAAGATGGCTACAAAGGAAACGGGTGAGCGATCGCGAAGCGGAAGCCGGTTAACGCTTCGAATCGCGCGGGTAGACTAATATACGCGGACTGGAAAGAGAATGAGAGTTAGTAAAATAATAAGCGCATTATCTAACGCCATTGCGCTCGCCCAACTGCAAAGCGCGGTCGCCACTAGCAACGCGTCAACTGAACCACCCTCCTGTAGGAGGACTAAGGCGCCCCTAATGAGCCAGCACCCGACCCCGCGTCCCATCCCACCTAAAAAAACTGTGGGAAAGATTCTCCCGCCCGTGTGCGTCAACGAGTTGCCGGCAGTTATAGATAAATTACGATAAAATACGGGGTACTAAATAAATGCTTGACCGACGGCGCCGCAGCACAAGTGGTCCCCTGTAAAGGGTGCACCGCCTCGTGGCCAGCAGCGCTGAGGAAAAGCCGCCCTGCTTCGCCGCCAATACCGGGTGTTCAAAATTAGGCTTTACGGAATTTAAAAAAAAAATCGCCTGTGGCAGGTGGCATAATTCTTATCGTTGAGCTGGGTTATTCGAAGAGGCGGACGTTAGTAGCACGAAAAATCGAAACACATATTCAACTAATTAAGAAAAAATCACTAATTAACTTCTTAATTACTTTACGACACATACTACAATTTATGAATTGTAGCCGGTGAGTTTGCAAGACGAATCCACTTGAAATTAATTTCCAGGATGACACCAGTTTCGAGATATTATTTCCCAAACTGTGGGACGAAATACATGGGCGTTCCACTTACTTTGTGCTTCAATGTATAAAACAGGATTTTGGTAAAAAAGTAAGTGGAACAACAGTGCATTTTTACGGCGAGTTTGCTGGCGCATATCTCCAAACTGGTGTCATCCTGAAAATTCATTTCAAGTGAATGCGTCTTGCAAACTCACCGGCTACAATTCGTAAATTGCAATGTGTCGTAATGTGACTAATGTCCGCCTCATCGAATAACCCAACTCAACGACAAGAATTATGCTACCGGCCACAGGCGATTTTTAAAAATTCCGTAAAGCTTAATTTTGAACACCCGGTATATCGAAAGGTCCCAAAGCTACCACGCATCTTCTGCGCAGCAAAGAAGCGGGCACGTGGCATCACCGGTTTCAACGCGTTCGACAAACTAGACTTGACGATAAATAAAGCAAATACAGCGTGCATGCCATGATAATATCGGCTGTGTTCAGTAACGACCTCGGCATTGCAGTGAAGCCCAACTTAATTCGGTACGAGCAGTCAGCCGTCGTATAAGCTGGATTGCGTGCATCTCGATCTTGTTACATTAAAGTACGCGTGTGTCGTGTTTATTCGAATGAATGCTTTTGTTTTCTTTTATTGCATGAAGTGAGCCGGGATCTTGCAATATCAAGTACCACAAAACAATATTGCCTGAAGGCAATGAAGACGGTAGTCGCTTTAGAGAGCCCCCGGCTCTGGTTGAATACGGGATTGGGAGAGTGAAAAATCAAATCGCGCGCTTTTATTTTGTTCTTTCCCTCGGACAACGATCTCCATTTGTCGCGACTATCACCGATTCGAACCGCCGAAAGGGTTATGACACTATCGGCTCCGATGACGAGCGAACACTGCAAGATGGAACACGTTAGTAATTTCAAGCTAGCCGAACAACGACGTTACCGTTTCGCTTCCCTGGAGCTTACTTGCCCGCCAACTAGCCCGCCAGAACGTCCTACTAAAGCTTATTTATGTCAGTAGATTTTTAAGTGACGTGCGCACAGCTCTGCCAACAGAGGACAACAATAAAGCAAGCTGCTACTTAAAAGAAAAACCAATCCAATACCGCTCCCCACTGACAAAAGCTTGCATACTAACGTCACCATGTATTCCTCGTTTCGCACGCTACGGGAAGCAACAAATCGCATTTTGTCGTCAGGTACGTGGGTGACTTCGTAACTTCCACTTAAAAGCGGCTTTTCGAAGTGTGGGCAAAGGTCCAATAACTATGCGGCAGCGAATATTTAAATTTAATTACCAGCGTTTCATACCTGTCCGAATTTGGCCTTTCCTGACTTAATATACATAACTGCCGGGTACTTTTTTTTCTCCACCAGGTACGACAGCCGGAAATTATACTACGATGGCCCAGAAAGCCTTTGCAAGCGTACAACTCATCGTAGCAACGACGCAGCTGCCACCTGTCGCAAAAAAAGCTCACTATTCAGCTGGACGTATAGCCTCAGAGACCTGAGCGCCGATCTTGTTCTCTGGCTGGACGGATGGCTGAGGCTGAACCCTTTAAATCGGGCGGTGGCACACGCCACCTAGCCGTGACTATTAACATGTTTTGTATTCTGTGGAGGGTGAAATTTCACCCTTGCCTTGATTTTAGCCGCCAATCAGATAACCTCCCGTATTCTCTGGTCGCAGAGGCCACCGCCACCTGCCGGTCTTACGCCTCACACGCGCAGGTCCGCATTGGCTTTTCGCCACAGGATGGCGACACCGTGTATCGGCGATATTTTTTGCAACTTTTAATACCTGATGCGCTGTTATGAACTGCATAAAACTTACTTATCGAGCAACGTTTCAAGTACAGTCAGAAATGCTTTAGAGCAATTATAATTCTTATAAATACTTTTTTTTTATCAACGACATAATAGGGGGAGGGGCGGGGGGAGAAAAAGCAACAATAACAGGACGATAGGAAGAATCAAGTCATCAGTTTAAGAGTCCACCAGCCAACGCAATACTGTGGTCCCTACAGAGCCAGTTTGACAGAGTTCATAACACTAACAATAAGTCCACCAGCCAACGCAATACTGTGGTCCCTACAGAGCCAGTTTGACAGAGTTCATAACACTAACAATAAGTGTACTATGTTTATTTTGCAACCTCCAACATGGTTTCAGTAATGTCACCGCAGAGACCGTAATGCTGTTCTCTTCTTTCGCTGGGAGTGCAGGTGCTGTGACATCACAAAAGTAATTGCCATGTACTTCTCCATAAAACAAAGAGTAGCTAGTTTTGTAAAAATCGTTTATCACAACTCATTTTGCCAGAGGTTGCCAAATGACTGTGCTGAGATAACTTCACACCTCCCACATTTGCCACTTCTCCTACAGCTAGTGTGATCACTAGAACTGAAAATATGCTCACCTTAGCACGAACACATATTCACAGGTATAGCAGACGAAGTTTATTCAGGAAATAGCCCAAGGCTGTCATTTTTATATGCTGTACCTTAAACCAAGCTCTTCCCCGAATGTGATAATGTGGCAATGAGGTGAATAACGAAGCAGTGACTTCAAGTCTCAGTGTAATATAACTTGCTTTTATTTCTTGATGCATCCAGTGAGTAAATTGAGGCAATCAACATTCAAACTACACTCATCTAAAGGATCAACAAAAATAAAATAAAAACATCTCCAACACCATCCGCCGCCCATAATGACCAGACAAGGCAACTTTATTTCATGTTTCCTCCAGACTAATTAGCAGGTAGGTAGTAATCAATTGTTTTTAAACGTTCAGCAACAGCAGTCTTATCAGTGGAATTAGGCTAAGTTAGTTAAGTGAATAAGACCACCTGGTGCCCTCGTTAATCGTGTAACTCAGCTCGAATAAATGTTTGTAAGCTGAGATCTATGACTAGCGCAGCGACTTCTATAAGTGATGAACTTTTCAATACCAAATTCCATGAAGAAATGTGCCTGCTTCGTGCCTTTCGGACTTTGATTACAGCAGTACAGGTGAGCTCGTTCAGGCGAAGTGTAAATTAATATTGCACAATTATATATATATATATATATATATATATATATATATTGTTTGCTGAAGTCATACATCAAATGGCCCATGGAACATTTCTCTCTTGTTCAGTGTTTTCACGTGTGTCAGTGTATCCATTGCTGTCTTTCTCAAGGCCCATGGGATTTCCCAACAAATCCTTTCATTGCCTCACAGTTTCGTCATCATTGTTCTTAGGATGCTGTTCGGTAATGTCAGCACGTTTGTCTTCTTTCAACAAGGAACAAGCCTTATTTTCTACACAAGGTAGAAAAGAAGCTGAGAGGACAGGATTGCTTGTGAATTGCGCACAACATAAGGCTTTTTCTTTGATGAAAGAATGTTCTACAAGCCAGCCCAAGCAGCTACTCTGTTACATCTTTATCTGCTAAGGCTTCAATCTTAGTCACATTTTCATACGTAAGTACCTTCACAAATCATTTTTGCATTCTGTGTGACGAGTGCACAATGGCCTCTATCTATGTGGAATAGCATGTATAACTCATTTGAATGATTCAACAGACCCTTCATAAGTAAATTTGATAGTGTTGTCTCGCAGACATCACAGCCACCTTTGTCATGCATTGTAGCATACCGTCCCAATTTTAGCTCTGCCAAGCAATGACAATCACCAATATAATCAAGACATTATTCAGGCACTTCGCAGCCGCAGTCAGAACGAAATAAGTCCGTGTTTATCCTAACTTGAATCAGTATATCCTTTTTTTTTTCATGTTCATCAGATAAAATATTGAAATACTGTAGAAATCTGCACGGTGTACCTTTTTCTAACAAGGTGCTTTGCACGCTGGTTACACATCAAGGTTCAAACTTCGAGAGTGAAACTAAATGCATTTGTTGCTCAATACGATGACTTTAGTGGCCTTTAAAGGGACTACCAACCATGGCGCCAGAGCTGGAAAGCAGCTTCACCAAAAGAGCTACCGAGTCCCGGCTGTTCAATATGGTGTCAGTGTTATTTGGGAAAGTACATCTCTGCAGTACATATGTAGCACAGGTTGCATCGTCCTGCCAGCACACAGTGACCATACGAGGCTTTATATAGTTGAATCAGCCTCTCCCGATTACCACTAATGTATTCCGCAAGTTACACACATGCACTGCTGAAGCCTGTCTTTGCCAGTCAAAATGCGACTTCACGTCGCCATTATTTACAAACTCTTACTTGTTACTAACAATGTGCAAGCTGTGCACACAGATGTCTGTGTACACCAGCATACTATGGTAGCAGGGTACAATGCCTAAGGTGTTTCATGGTTTAAACTGGGGTTGTGTGCACAACACATCACTACTGATTTCATGCATTGTCTTTCACTGTTTACAGGGTAAATACATTTGTAAACATCCAAGACACGAAATGACGGCAATAGCACTCGGCCAGAAGGAAAGAGAGCTTAAAACATGAGCATGTGCGGTGAAGAGGATTCCCACTATTTGTGCCGACAAGCATACAAATACTACACACACTCACTTGTCCTTATCACATAAGATGGCGAGAGCTTACTGCTTTCCGCACGGCATTCAAATATTCGTGTAACAGGGCCAAGTCATGGAGTGTTGACCTGATGCTGAAAAGAAAAAGCTCAGACTTCGTCTTGAGTCTCCTACTTATTTCAGGCTCGCCAGTCATACGCTCACCTTACTCCTGTGTTCCCTACAGTGACATACAATGACGTTCCTTTGAAATGGAGTTCAGTGTGACACAAGCCGACTAACAAGAGCCTTCTGACAATGGGCTTGCAATATGAAGCCTCAACCCACCAACAATGGAGAAAGTAATTTCTGATCCGACACAGCTTGTTGTGTTTCAGAGAAGACATCTTCCAGCCGCTAGAAGAAACACTGATCGTGCAATCAACACAAGACGGATGATACCTGGCTTTAATACGGCATGGCAGCCCTGTTTGGGTGTACCATACTACATTCACTATGATCAGATGAGTTATAAAACAGCATGCTGCTTTAGCAGCCACTCACTCATTTCCCGAACGTGGATGATGAGTCTCGCAACGTACGAAAGGTACTCATCCTGCAAATACAAACATTGTTGCATCCACTGAGAATGAAGAAGTCATTCCCATGGCAACAAGGAGCACTCCTTTGCCAGGACAAGGCTCAAGACTGGTCAATGTTAACAAGGCAAGTTTCCCAGGCTGCTACAATGGCTAAACATAATGTAAACATAGCAAGAGTAACGTTTATAAGGCATTACACAAAAATATCTCAAAAATATAAATTCTTACCTCCACAAAAAATGTATCCCAATGAGAAACACTGCGTTCGTGCACGAAAGGGAAGTCCCTGATGCATGTTAATGTGTTGGCCTTCTTCGGGTACTTCATACACTTTGTGAGGGCCAACTATATATCTATGTTTATATCTATGTTTTTATCCATCTATGTATGTTTTTATATAACCATTTTCTCTGCCTACCTCGGTCAATGGGTAATCCATGGTTGAATGGATAGCGCATCGCGCATCTGTGCTGAGCGAACAGGATTCGAAACCAACCATCGGACCAACTTGGGCCACCGAGTATGTGGCAATGTGTACATACGTGCCGCGTTCAACGAACCTCTTTCACGCCGACATGGGTTGCTAAAGATGCGGGATTGGGGAGGTACCGCTGTTCGAAGAAACTCTTTGACACCAACTTGGAGTACTGGGTATGCGCCATTTGGTCTGTGCTCGTCTTCAATGAACCTCTTTCGTGCCAACTTGAGTCATCTGGGTATGTGGCAATAGGTGTGTGCCAACTCTTCAATGAATGTCTTTGACGCCAACTTGGGTAACTAGGTAGATGCCACTGGGAATGTACCGCTCTACCCATGACAAAAAAAAGATCCCTTCAATTTCTCCGATGCTGAGCGGAATCAAACCCACGTCACAAGGGTTCCTCAAGGACAGCGGCCCGACGCATTAGCAGGCTGCACCACAACTGCACCGGGTATGTGCCGAAATTTCAAGGAATGCCTTTCATGCCTACGCTCTAGCGAGCTGCACCATGAATGGACTGGGTATATGCCACCCTTCAATGGACCTCTCACCAACTTGGGTCACTGAGTATGTATTGCTGAGTGTGCGGCAAGCGAGGGAACAATTGTCAGGGTCCACAGGCATCAGTGCGCCACGCTTCTCGTCTAAGAGGCCACGCGTTCTCTTCTCGCAGTGCCACTAGGTGGTGCAGTATGTCCATAAAGAAGCACGAGAGAGGAGCTCAGTTGCCGCATGACAGGTTTCTTCAGCGTTCACGCGCACTGGCGCGCCATGGATTTCGGAGGCCACATGCAGACTTCATGGCGGCGGCACTAAATGGCGCCTAGTGTTCTTAGGGAAGCACGAAAGAGGAATCCCGCTGCAGTCACCGCCTCTTACATAACTCGTTTCAACGGTAGCAATACGATGTGTCGATATATCGATTCAATGTTAACCACACTACGGTCAGCAGTTATTGTCAGATTGGTTGTGCCAAATTTTGTTACACAAGTGCCCCAATACGGCCTAACACAAGAAATTTCGGACACAGCAGGGGGTATTTTTTAAGTGCCACCTAGTGCATTGTCCATTTTGGCTGCTGCTGAAGTGCTGATTGGCTGGGCTGGGACGCCAGCGAGAAAGAGACAGGCGCCCCCAGCCAGTCTCCTTCTCACTGGTACAGCTCCAGCCAATCAGCAACGGCCGAAATGGGCAGTGCACTATGTGGACACTTACAGTATATCACCCCTGTTCATCAGATAACAGTTGGCAATCAGTTTTCCAATGTTTTACGTTATGGGTGACAAAGCTACTACCTGGAATTTCATATTTGTCCCAGCTTTATGCTCATTGCCGTACTGACGGTGGAAAGAACACATGAGGCAACTGTTTACATTATGCACCTGTCTTAGACATGTGTCACTGTTGCGGTTATTTTGGCTGCATGTCAACAGCCAAAGATGCGAGATGTCGTAGTGTGAAGAGTATATGTGTAGTGTCCACTAATTCAGTATTGTTTTTGTGCTTCACCACACTGCTGCACTGGATGTGTAGCAGTTCTTAAAAACGCCCGTCAGGTTCATAAGAAATTTAACAACACGTCATTAGCATGTTGCATTTGAAACCTGGAGTTGCATAGCTGCACTTTTTAAAGTGGCTATAAAAATTCTCGAAGTCGCAATGACCACCTCTGTGCTCGTCGAAGCTGTCTTAATTTTAAAAGTAGACTAATATGAGTGTCCCACGGCGCACTTTTGATCGCCATCAAGCCCGATCCGGATAGAATTTCTCGGTCGTGATTGGCTCCTTTGCGCAAGCTGCGCGAGGAAGCCAATCGCAGTCGAGAATTTCAATCCCGATCGGGCTTGATCGCGATCAAAAGTGGTCGTGTGGCACCGGTACAAGATTACATCACAAGATTATGCCTTCGATCAGCTCACCTTGGATCTGGCCTTTTGAAATACGTGGTTCTCCATTTCCGTGGCGCTTCGAAAGGTCGGATTCGCCGCTTGACGAATGGCTTCTTCACTGAACGGAAGAAAAAGAGCAAGAGAAAAACAAGTCACAACCGCGCTCACAGACACTGCAACACCGGAGCCTGACTTATTCATGATAAAAACAAAGGATGCAGCGTACACTCGAGTGGCAGTACAAACGTAATGCGGACGACGGCGTTAGTTTGCTTGTAAATGCCGATCTGAGGGGTATTCACCTCGTAAGGTGAGCGCTTATGCGTTAAATAACGCACTCAGCAGAAAGATTCGATAGAGGTAAAACAATGCATAGTTGTGACTTCGCTTCGCGACACAACGGACGTTAGATCATCGACGACAAGCACGCATAACTTCGCGGTTTTCCTTGTTTACAAGAAAAAAATGCACCGATGCAACCAAGTGCCGCTCCCAGCGATGCCGAAACAGGGCCGATTACAGCCTGACTGCACTTGAAAATCACTCACACGAGTGCACTGATGAAGTGCGGAACGCTGTTAGTTTGGGAAGTGCTTACTTACATTTTGCCCCTGACATTTTGTCGAAACGGTTGGGTACGCCAACTCTGGTCGCCTTGCGCGTTGTCCGCCATTTCTAACCTTTAAATGCATCCGTGGCGCCCCCTTGGCCGAAAGAGCAGTTGTTGCATAAAGCGCACAAACAGAAAAATAACATACAGCTTTCATTGCACGTTGTGAATTCACACTCACACTACAAGCAGTCTACCTGAAGCAGTACGTTTGAGTGACAGCCTGTGTCAGCCTGTGTACGCATCACGGTGGTACGCATGTACGCTTCACAATTTTACCGCGGTTTCTGCTCGACGGAGGCAAAAGCTGGGGCCTTGATAAGCCGAAATATTCCGTTGGGCGAGCGAAAATATCATGCAATAGCAAGTTAAGAGACATCAAATGAAGTCGCAACACTCGATTCAACCGACTGCGCCATGCCGATCTGTCAACGAGCAACTACTTCCTTACTTCCCTTACAATTGATGCACTTGCTTAGCACCTACAAGCTGCATGCATCTACGATTTCGATCACATAGTCTGGAATTCAAGATGAAAAGTAACAAGAAACTGATAACAAACTGTTGTATAACCGTAATTATTATGCGCTACTCTGCTGAACTCTTGCCACCGTAGGGTCACAATCAACCAGCCTTTCCTTTCCCTTCCCATTGAACAGGCAGGCAGGTGTGTACGATAACAATGACTCTTTATTGGTACAAGGCAAGCAAATGAAACGAATGACAAGGGTAAGAATCTACAGTGGCCTTAGTCGAACTTGCTAGGCACAATCAGCACCAAGGCGCCCTACGAAGACTTCTGCTCGGCCTTCTTCTTGGCGACTCTCTCCCTCTGCTTCTGGGACATGGAGAGGTCCTGCCTCTCTTCCTCAGTCAGGTTGGATAATACCTTCGTGATAACTCCGGTTCCCGCCGTAATCCGGCCTTCCCGGAAAGTGAAACGCTGCCCCTGTTCCAGTGCCATGGGCTTGTGCAATCTGACTTCCAGCTTGGCGTCTTCTCCGGGCATGACCATGTCGCGGCCTTCGAAGAACACTCTGGCCGGACAGTCGAAGGTCCTGGAGTACAACATGGACTGGTAGTACTTGAGAATGGGCTTGTCTTTGCCGCCCTCCTCCTTTTTCAATATGTACACCTGCGCCTCGAAGTGGTCGTGCTGCTTGATGCTACCCGGCTTGCACATGGCCATGCCCCTTCGGACCTCGTCTCTCTTGACGCCCCTCACAAGGGCACCCAGTTGGTCACCGGCCTGTGCTTCCTCCAAGATCTTGTGGTAAGTCTCGATGCCCGTAACGGCCGTCTTGAAGTACTTGTTGTAGCCCAGTATCTCGCAATCCATGCCTTTCTTGAGGGTGCCGCGGTCAAGCCGACCCGTCACCACCGTGCCACGGCCGGGGATGGAGTGGACGGACTCGATGGAAAGCAGGAAAGGCTTGTCCAGATCTCGCGCGGGCGTCGGGATATGAGTGTCCACGGTCTCGAGAAGCTTGATTATGGAGTCTTTGCCCAGTTCCGGCTCCTTGCCCTCAAGAGCGTACAGGGCAGAGCCAGTGACGATGGGCACCTCGTCCCCATTGTAGCCGTACTCTGTGAGCAGCTCGCGAAGCTCCATCTCCACCAACTCCAGCATCTCCTTGTCGGCCGCGTCGGCCTTGTTCAAGAAGACCACGATGTGTTCGATGCCGATCTGCTTGGCGAGGAGCAAGTGCTCCCTGGTCTGTGGCATGGCGCCGTCGGTCGCGGCCACCACCAGAATGGCGCCGTCCATCTGAGACGTGCCAGTAATCATGTTCTTGATGTAGTCGGCGTGACCGGGGCAGTCGGTGTGGCTGTAGTGCCTGTTCTTGGTGGCATACTCGACGTGCGCGACGTTGATGGTGATGCCGCGCGCCTGCTCCTCGGGTGCGTTGTCGATCTCCTCGTACTTCTTTGCGGCAGCCAGCTTCTCATCGGCGAGTACCTTCGTTATGGCTGCCGTGAGTGTCGTTTTGCCGTGGTCGACGTGACCAATTGTGCCAATGTTACAATGCGGCTTCTCCCTCTGGAACACCTTTTTCCCTCCTGCGGGCGTCGGCGTAGCCAAGAAGCGCTGTGCGATCCATAACCGGGAGGCGCAGGGCGCCGAACACTGCTTGCTCACTAGAGTCTTGAACGTTATGTGGGTGCTACCCACCAACCGATGAAGGATAGTGCTGGCCATGGCTGAAGCACTAAGCTGTCGCTAACAATCCTAAACAAGGAAGCGCGACGAAACTTCAAGGGAAACCAGTGAAAAAAAGTCGTGTCCGTTTCACCTCCACAGTCAACCACGCCGCACCGCCATCCCAAACGCGAGCGTTCGCGAAGCCGGAAGCGGAAATGCAGAACACCGGTCGGTCAAGCCAGCTGTAACCAGAATTTTTGTTGTTGTAATGAAACAATTTTAAAAAATCACTTTATTTATCTGAACTACATAAAAGTCACTTAGAATATTAGGTGGACGTGGCTTTTTTCCGAGAATTAGTAAATAATTAAAATGAAGACTGAGGCAGCTGGGGTTAAAAACAGCTTCCACAACGAGGTAAGCTGGCAACGCATGCGTCATTTAAAAATGGACTCTAGCAGCAGTGCGAGCACGCCGGACAGCGTGCGGGAAATAAATTTCTCGGAGTTGATGGGTTTGCTTATAGGACCGAACAAGCGAGTTAAGGAGAACGTTGTGTTTCCCCCAGGACTATTTCCACACAGAATCAAAACGAGGGATGAACTGCGCGTGGAAGCCGTCTTTGAAAGCTGCGCCTTCAAGACCGGCATCAGCTGTGTTCTCGGTTAGCGTGTTTTGTACAGCGTGCTTTCTTTTATATATCATTCTAGGCCACTCTCTCGTCCCGTAATATATATATATATATATATATAGACGGCTTAAATGTGACGCGCATTGACGAATTCTGGTGGTATCAAACAGTGACCTTGAATCACTTTCGTTTTTCAATGACTGAAAGCATTGATTGTTCTTGTAAACGTTGTCTTCGGCGCGACAGATAATCGCCTCCTGGTAAACACTTTTATAACAACAATGAAAGTGGTTGTCCTCAAGTTAAGTTTCCTTGAGAAATGGTTGGGTTGATTGAAATGCATTATTTTCTCTAATGCCAGCACGTTTCATGACTTGCGATGATATGTTGTGTTCAGGTGGCGCATTCGGAGCAGCGCTTGGACTTTTCTCTGCGAGCGTGGATCCAAATGTCACCGGCGGTGGTGTGGACCCTTCGAAGATGACAGTGCGGCAGGTTTTCACCGACATGAAGTCGAAATCCGTGTCTTACGCTAAGAACTTTGCCATTGTCGGTGCCATGTTCGCAGCCATCGAGTGCACCATCGAGTCGGTAAGGGTGGTGGTATCTGCGGTATGCTTTGGCTAACGCATCTGTGTTTATTATGCTGCGTATTTAGGAACGCTCCATTCATACCTTTGTTGTAAAGGAAGTTGGGGATTTTTATATACATTATATGTATACTTGTCACGTTCGCGTAGTTCGCCAGCAATAACACTAAGACAAGTATATATATATATATATATATATATATATATATATATATATATATATATATATGTGTGTGTGTGTGTGTGTGTGTGTGTGTGTGTGTGTGTGTGTGTGTGTGTGTGTGTGTGTGTGTATGTGTGTGTGTGTGTGTGTGTCAGTTACACACGTCGTCATCAACTCTGTGTAAAAGCCTAGCTACAGAGCTCTCAACAAGGTCGGCGAAGCAAATTGATGCGTGTCGTTTTCAGCTAGCTTTCTGAAAGGATTCATGCTATAAGTGATTGGGGTGTGCAGAAGAAACTGCACATCATTTGAATCATCATTGTTGACTTTTTCATTTGAGAACGTCATATGTGTCATTCCCACTTTGCATCACACAGCTTACATATGCTGGCAGTTGACTGAAGCTACTTGGGTGGTTCACAGTCTTCCATAGTAAAACATGATAAATTTAATCCTTGTTGCATTTATAGTCATTGCAACTGCTCAGTTTTAATTGGGAACAATTTTGGAATCGAATTTCCGTGCCAACTTGTTCTTATCTTCCTATAATCGTGCTCATGTGATAGAGCTTTGCCATAATGTCACTGAAGTGTGTATTGTACAAGTTAACATTTTATAGAGATTCATCTGGCCAAGTCATCCATGACTGTCTCCTGTGGTCAGTCATCACATCATGATTAGAAATGACAGTATTATTTTCGTCTGTTAGAGGGAATTTGTGACCCTAGCCATTCACTATGAGGCCATTGACTCCAAATCAAAACAAATATTTAGTCGACCATCTGAGCCGAGACACGTGAGCACATATTTATAACGGGTCACAAGCACATTTGTATTTTGGCTGAGAGGATCGTTTTACAAGTAGTTACAGGCATTTTCCTTGAAATATTTTGCATCCTGTATTTGGATGTGCTCTCCTATGCTGCACATATAGTTGGCACCTAATTTCAGATAGCCTAACAGTTACTGAGGCTGTGATGATAGATATAAAAAAGTTATCAGTGTCAGTCTGTTGAACATTCTTTCAGGCATTATGGCTTAACAAAACGTAACAAAAAATGCAGGCGTCGAGAAGTTTTCTTCATAATCTCGAAGACCAAAGACACACAATGCCTACATATGTAATCGTTGAAAGGTTCATACTGTTCAGAAAGTTACTTACTGTATGTGTTTACTAGGTGTGCATCTGTTTCTCTTTTCTTCAGCATCGTGCAAAGACAGACTGGAAAAATGGCACCATGGCTGGTGCACTAACTGGAGGACTAATAGGATTTCGAGGTATGTGTGGCAATGTTTACAGATTTTTATAGAAAGCAGCTACAAGTCTTCCACTTTACGGTGATGGATTGTGCCCCACGTCAATGCATTGAAATGGGCAATCAAATTGCCTACTGCAATGGCTATGGTGTGTGGCCATTGAAAGTGAGATTGCAGGTTGGATTTTCAGCCATGGCGGCTGCATTTAAATAAGAGAAGAATGCAAGAAACACTCATGTGGCATGCTTTTTTTAATGCATGTTGAAGAACCTCAGCTGGTCAGAATTAATCTAGAGCGCCCCACTGCAGTGTCTCCAATAGCCACTGTGTTGCTTTAGGATATTATTTCATGTCGATCACCATCATCGAATCAAGTCAGCTAGGTACAGAGTGCACGCTCATCAAAAGTAAGCAATTTGCGCTTATTCCAATCAGTAAAGTGTAGAGGAGGAATGGGCGCCTAAAATTCTCCTTTTATCATTTCTACTAAGAAATACGTATAGGCATCATTACTAATCAGTGAAAGAGGATAGATCTTTCCAGACATGTTCCAGGCTACTTGTAGCTAAATAGAGAATAAGTGCATAGGACAGGAGAAATTGAATACAAAGCGCTGACCCAACTAAATTTTATTGCGCGCAAGGCATTATGTATGTAAAGGCACCAGAAGCTGAAAAAGGGGAGAGAAGAAGGCAAGCATGGTAAAATGCAAGGAAAGATAATATGGATGCCAATTCATACAGGTGAAAGAAACACGATTTCTTTTGTAGTGTAGTGACATGGATGGCGCACTCATGGACATGTCAACTTTCCTGTTGATGCAAAAGGCTTCATATATTTCGCATGCACAGTGGTCCCTATAATGGATTAGTATCCTCAGAACCTGGCATGTTCCCCGAGGCAGTCATTGAGGCACAAGCTAGTTTGGCCAATGTAACAGCAGCCATGTGAAAGGGGGATGTCTTATACAATGTTATGGCAGCCTTCAATAAATTTTACAGCGAATCTGTTAAGGGAAGTTTCACAGGCGTTTTTGTGCGGGGAAGGTCGGCATGCGGCGGAATGCTTGGTATCGGTCAGCAATGCGGCTTGTGTCAAAGTCCTAAATTTTGCCTTGAGACGTATTTATCAATGATTACAAAATAAACTTTACCTGATGTATACGTTACTTAAATAGACACATCTTTGCGGGGGTTTTTTTGTCAGTAATTCATAATTTTTGTTCCCCGCATCACATTTTACTGGTTCCATGTTGGAGGTCAGCTGGGAGTTTGTATGGCTGCGGCGGGTGAAATTGACTACCTGGTCAAAAATGGAGCATGCGTGGGATACTCGAAGTGGCCGTATGAGTATGACTAAGGCGTCGGTAATAAAGCGTCACTAAGGAGAGCCAGCCAGCAGGCCCCTATTACTTAGGGCTCATTCACACAGGTGACTTGAGGTCAAAAAGGTCATGCAACCGATTGCGACTGGTGACTCAAGGCAACTATTTGTGACTGTTTGCGACCAACTTGGTCGCATGACCTCGGCAAGTCGCCGGTGTCAATGAGCTCTTAGAACTTACTTATAAAGCTTCGCTGTCTTTGATGTCAGTTGTTCAAATTGGCATACATTTGTGAAGCATTTTTTTAAATGTGTTTCTTATCGCTCTTGTGTTGGCCAATGTCCTGCCTGTTCACTTTGTGAAACAAAGCGAAGATATTTATTTATTGTCAAAAATCAACTCTGATGCTGGCCTTTCCTACCTTTTTCATGCGGTGCAACACTGTATACACATGCTGAATGACTGCTGTGCGCGACTGCAGATTTTTTTGCTTTTCAGTTAATTTTCTCGATTTTTTGCCATTTATGTCTGCCAAGAGACATTCAGCATTATAATAATAGAAAGCAAATTCTCTGGAAGACTGGCCATTCGCAGCTTACGCATCTATGACCTGAAGCCGCTGCGAAACTGTTTTCTGGACAATTTGCCGAAGTAGCCTTTTTGCATGTTTTTGCATCCAATGTGCATCACAGCAACCAATATTTCGCGCCTTATAGCATTTCTGTGAACTGTGATATGCTCCATTTTACTCTTTGCAGGCAATGCTGCCGAAGCTATGCTAGTAGTGTGGTCATAGAAGTCTCACTTGTATTTGTTGTTTTTGGTCTGTAACACTATCTATGGAATTAACCACTTTGTGTACTATTACAACTGCTATTTCTGAACGTAAGGCTATGTCAAATTATGCATTATTTGTGCACCTTTGTCAGTCCAGTATGTGTCATGCTATCGCATTTACTCAACTGTAGGCCAATATTTTTAACACGAAAGTGTTTTATGCCGGGGTCCACCAAGACTTCACTGACGTATTTCCGTCACGGAAATACGTCAGTGAACATAATACAAAGAAAGAAACCAGAAGAAAAAGTTCCACAAACATGCAAAATTTGGAAATCGAACCCACGACCTCTCGGTCCGCGACGTAGATCGCCGAGCGTTTAACCCATTGCGCCACAAACGCATTTGCAGAGAGCTACACAGACGCGCCTTATACATGGCTTGCACGTGACGTCACGTCCGCCCGCGCCGCTGCGTCCGCACCATGCCGGAGCACCGCGCGCGCCGCCTTCGCATCTGATCGCGTGCGCTTATGCGGTCTCACTGTGTTTTCTAAGCGTATTTCACCGCTCCTCGCGAGAAATGCCACCCGTTTACAGTAGGCCTGCGTTTAACGAGGCATTTTACGCAGGACTGATCGGTTCGGCGCGTGCACGATATCAAGAAAAAGTGAAACTGTGCGACGATGTGGACCCGTACACGTTGCGACTGAGTGCGGATACGACGATGGACGTTGGCGCTTTCCCCGAGGTCTCACACGGATGCATTGTAAACTGCCTAGTTTTCTCTTCAAGCTTCGCGACACTGGAGGAAATAAAGGCTTAGAAATCGCTTGAATCCCACAACTACTTCACAAGCGGTTGGGTGAAAACACTGTCGGCGAAGCGGCTGCAAAGAGGAAAGGTGCTCCTACTAGGAGATGTAAGCTGCAGCCCCCGTTTTCCATGCCGCATTTTGTTTATAACATTCAGAGGCATTCCCTGGTTAGTCAGTGGTGCGTGCAGGAGACACGCAAGATTGGAGCTTGGTGCAGAGAAGAAACGAACTGATACTGTCCATTTAACAATCACGTAAAAGCGGAGTTTATGTGCTAGGGTCTGAAAATTTTCAAACAGGATATGCAGCTTGCGCGAGTGTTTTGTGGCTGGGAGAATGATGTGCGTACTTTCCATGCTTTATTTGGATCGATATTTCTGCATTGTTTACATGTATGTTTTGATTTCAACAGTTTTCAACGGGCTGTCTGTGTATGTGCGGTCGTCGTCACCGTCGTCGTAGCGGTTTTCGGGTGGCGTTTCGCCGACTCCAAAAGCTCTTGCCGGTGCAGCGGTCACCGCGTCAACCTCGGGAGTCGTTCGTTTAAACCATCGCCTTGCAGCACACTCGTAGCGCGCAGTGCCTTCATTATTTGCTTTGTAGCCTAGCAAAAGCGTTGGCGCCCAGTCCGGGTTCGTTTCTTCACATAAGCGGTCAAATGCAAACATTCTGCAGCGTAACTCGCATTTTAGTGGGCGCCGCACACTCGAATGCTTTCGCCCTTGAGATCAGCAATGCTGCCGAAGCTAATGCTTAGTGCCGTCGAGCTGCTTTTATGAAACACCGAACAAGCAAATCATTCACATTTACGACTAACATTATGGTGGTGCTCCGGGTGCTCCGGTATTAACCCAGCATTGGCGGAAGTGACGTCGGTGCAAGCCATGTCCGTGTAACGAGCAGAAAAGAGAAGTATCATTATGACACTGTGAATTAACTGCCACATTTGGCATGCACTACCAACGCAACCTAGGTGGCGTTCACCGTACTCAGCACAGCGGACAATTGCTGAAAATGTTTCTGAAGTTGAAGGCGCAATTACGAACGCGGTTGACTCGGTGACGATTCAATGTGCTTTGTCTTGCGCGTTGTATTAGTGTGCAGTTATGCTAGCGTTGCAGCGTAGTGCAGCTTCCATATTTGTTGAACGGTATCCAGTATGCGTCATGCTATCGCATTTACTCAAATGTAGGCCAATATTTTTTAAACAAGACTTATGTATAAAAGTCAGGGGGTGGCTTAGATTCGGCAGATGTTGTTTGACCACAACCACCAGACACTTTACTTCACTTTAAGGCCTCAATAAGGCAGAAACAAGGGAACAAATTTTTCAACTGTTCTGTGAAGCAGGCAGCTTTCACCGCACTGCAGGAAGATCGATGCCATTAGGTAGATGGCGCCGATTTGAATCAATTGGAAAGCAAAGAGAAGCGGCGATGTCTGCAACAACAGATTATTCTAGTGAAGGAGAGGGAGGCAGCAAACATTCGAGGTGTGGCTCGCAACAATCTCAGACACCTCTCTACATCAGCATGTCAACAAACCGTAAAAACACTGTGTGTTCTTTCCGCAGGCTAACTCTTTTTTTTCTTTTCATTCGGCTTGCATTCAAGGAAGTTTTTTTTCTTTTTTCCGACTTACCCGATTTCGAGGGTCAGTGTGGAATCTCTACCTGCCTAGATTAGAGTAAATGTTGTATGCTTCGGTCACGAGCACGAGCTGTGTCCATTGGTCGCAGAAATGTGTCTCTTCGTTTGTTCAGTGGCAAATAGGTTCAAATCTGCAGTGCCTTTCATGGGCAATAAATGCGTTGTATTTTATAACATAAAAATGGGAGAGACCTAATGTTACATCGTATGACATGCTGCATACTCTTTCATACATGCTATCTCTTTCATACGTGACATGCAATTTTTTCGTCGCAAATCCGAGCAGCAGGAGAAGTCCCTCCAGCCTTTGTAGTGTTGCCTGCTATGTATCAAACGAAGTATTGACTTTACCGATTGAGTGACTGAAACCACACGGTAACAGGAAGGTTATCAGCTGACTGGGTGCCCATTGACTCTACATTGCGATGCCATCTCCGGCTTTGTGTACCGGCTCACGTCTGGTCACCAGAGCTAGGCAGCATGAGGATTGGGTCAATCCAGAGATAGACCATGATGGCTTTCTTTTCTCTGCAAGAGATTCAAGTTGTCCATGAAGGAAATACTCCACGTCCATGGCAAGCACAATTTTCTTGTGATCCTAGACGAAAAACACTCTTCGGTTCCATAGTACCCAATTGGGTACATTGCTTTTATTTCTTTTCAGGGTTAGCTCAGCTGCAATTACATAAAATATCCAATCCCCTATTTCAAGCCTGAAGCATGCGGAACTGTGTGAAAGTGATGTAAGCACATTACTGCTTTAAGATTTTGTGAAAATTTCCACCAAGTTGGTCTAGGCCATTGTGTTGTTACAGGCGGCAAAAGGCAACCATTAAGTCCCTCTCAATTACTGTGAGTTGTCACAAAAATAGAGGATGCAGCGTCAATGAGACAACGTACCACGCAATGTTAGATCTTTGTCTATATCTTTTGGCCAATAAAAACGGTTTTTATGATGTTGGAATAATCTGAATCTGAAAAGAATAGTAAGTAGACAGTTACTTGCTCCATTTACATGGAGGTGCGGCCTCCAGCATCTAACTGGGGTATTTAAACGAAAAATGGTGTTTTCAGGTTTATGATATGCCAGTCGGTTATAAGAAGCAGCTTGAAAAGTTGTGCCCCTGAGCGGGCTTCGGGTCTTAGGAGGTTAAGGAAAGAACTGCAGTTAAAATCTTCAAGCTAGTTATTTTTCTTAATCACAAGGAAAACTGGTGTCAAGGGCACCATCTCAACCGATATACTTGCAGCAGTGAAGATGAAATCGTAATGGTTCTTTTTTATTTTATTTTTTTGTCTTTGCAGCTGGTCTAAAGCCTGGTCTCCTGGGTGCTGCAGGCTTTGCGGCGTTTTCAACACTGATTGACTACTACCTGCGATGACACCTAGTCAAACTAATATGTACATACTATAGTAAATATGTTCCATCGCATAATTCACCACGCACTGGTTCTTGTGTTCATTAATAGTGGCCAAAGCTCTGACTCTAACTGTGCAGCAAAGCATTGTGCCATCGTGTGTGTGGACTTTGTGTTGAAGATACTCTAGACAGTTTGGTACATTGAAATGAAGGGTGTGGTGTGTCAAATGTGAAGGGACCAGACGTCTTGATGTATGCAGTATGGAGATTTATTGCGATAGCAGTCATGCGGATGCACAAGGCGCATTCACGCCGTCCGCACTGCCGCTGTCCCACGTGCGAAGGGTTGGGGGAGCTTCAAAGACGCGGAATGCGTTTGGTTTCGTAAATGACAAAGCCACTTTCACACACCATCAGCACTCCGATCAGCAAGATTGGTGGCAGAACCAGTGCGGCATTCTGCCTTGCACAGCTGTCATGGGTGTTCCTGATAAGCTGCTGTGTGTTATGCTGTGGTCCGAGCAATAAACGTTAAGCTAACATTATTTAATATTTCACTGGGCACTGACTAACGCCAGTAGTTTCCCATCTGTTTCATTTCCTGTGCCATCAATGTGCGACACCTGAAATGCGCTGGTGATCCCCTCCTACACACCAGCATTGTGAGATACCTGGTACATAGATAGCGGGACGCTGTTCCTTCTGCCCAACAGAGTTTCTTCGCGCACTGGGTCACTCCAACATGTCGCACCCGCGTATAGTTAGAACACTGTTAGAGAAGTTCAAGCGCAATGTTAAGCCTTGCTATCGCTGTCAATGATTTGCCCTTCGAGCAAAACTGACAAATTTTTATTTATGTGGTCCTCATTGTCTCGGTGACACCGTGTTTTGTTTGACTTTGGTTCTCGAAAGCCAGCGCAGAGCTGCCATGCAGCCTTCCCTGCGCTACCACCTTAACAGGCCTACAAGCTGCCATGCATGCAACTGAAACCCAAACTAGGGCCAGGCCGTAGCGTACTGAATCTCTGCAGCAGAAATAAATCTCATAGTTTTGTGCATTTATACAGCATCTACTGGGATGATTGCTCCTGAAGGCACAAACTCGATTCCTCTAAACCCCCGTCGTTCTGCCATGAATCAGTCAAATCGGTAATTGAGACACTTGCCACTGCCACAGCAACTTGGTCTTTGTGACAGCAAAACCAATATATGGTGCGTGATAAGTTTTTATTGCAAAAAGAAAAACAGATAAACAGCGGACAATCGATGTCATGATTATATCACAGTATCTTCCTCATTATTCATCATAAATATTACTACAGCATCATTGTTTTTATCAACAATTACAGCTTGTCGCAAATGCACGTCTACAAAGTGATTGTCAACACAACATAGCATCCGAGAGAAACAAATTTAGTTGCGTCACAAACGTAGCAATCGCTTCGCTTAAGTATGTGCAGTTTTTCTCGTTTCACTTGTATCATTTAATACATACAGCATCGCAAGAGAAGTCATGGCACTTGACAAAAAGGAAGTGTGTTACGAGCAGTAGGGATGTATGCATGTCTTTTGTACACTTTGTATGCTAACAAAAATAAGTGCTCAACTCTAACAAAACAAGGCACGTGGTGGCAATACGACTTGTGTCCTTCAGCAGAGAGGCAGTGTGCTGCTGCGGTGCATCACTAAAGTCACAACTGTGCTGAAAACAAAAATAAAAGGGTGACACCGTGGCTTTTCCTTCGACAGAAAGCTTGGGTGCTCAATGACTCGGCAAGTCCATGTGCACCGGTCCGTCAGCATTGCTCAGGCACAGCTTTGGCAACCTGCAATAAGTTCAGTGCACTTGTTAAGATCATGCAAAATACCCCACTTGCACAAATATAACGTGCAATTTTTTAATGATATTATCAGCTCAAGAAAGCAGCTGATAGAAAAATAAATTAATTGTCCTTTCACCTTTCATTTGGCTTTTCAGTTGGGAGAGAGAGCCCCTTTTGGTGGGCTCTCTCCCAAAGGCTCGAAGGGGGGGGAGGGGGGTCACAACAGTCCGGAGAGCACCATGGCGATGCCCAGGAAGCTTATTCAAAAGGTCTGTATGCTATAGGCTTAATCACCAAGCTATTTAGCTGTGCTTTTGGAAAGCCAGCCTCTCAATTTCGTAGGGCATATTGCACACTCGTGCATGGGAGGGACAGTGCAAGGAAATCAGAAGTCATTGAAAAAAACTGTGCATTGTGGTATGCAAGAACGCTAGATTTTAAGTTCGTGGTTATAGCTCGCATTAAAATTCTAATATTTGTGTGTACATTATGTTTCCGAAGATACGCGTTGCGCTACTTCCATGATGCTTATTTTCAATTGTCGCATCTACGACGATTTGTATTTGAGGGGACTGTATGGGTGTCATTGCGGCCTTGTGCTACCTGTGGGTGGAGAACCGTTTTCTTTTTCTTGAATTACATTCAACTCTATTAGTACGTTATCTTCCAAAAATAGCATTATGGCCGCTTGCAACGTGACACGAAGCTTGGTGGCCCAGAAAAAATGCAGAAACAGGAGACGGCTGGCGATGCTGTCCTGAATTTCTCCTACCAGTTCACCATGACACCAAGGATTCTGGCAGCGTGTATTTGGCTCTATTTATTTATTGGTAAAGAAGGATTTATTGCCTTCTAAAGGGACTGAAGAGAGCCTAGCGTGTTTCGAGAACTTGTCCAGCAACAATATGGCCCAGATATAAGAAAATACCTTGAGATGCCTGACATCACATTCACATATTCAAAGTCGAGGACCAAGTACGAAATTCAATGAAGATGAGTTAGGCTTTCATTTTCTGCACTACTAATTAACCGCTTTCTGCCAAAAGAATGGAAATCTTGTTTGGAAACAATACTTTACCAACTTGGACAGACTGTGTGTTTCTCTTTAGCGTCCCTTCAAGTTAACATGTTCTTTAATTGTTGTGTTCTGCGTGGCTTCCCTTGTGGAGCTTTCTTGGTGACGCTTTTCATATGGCATGCTTCTCTACTTGCAATGGTGTGCGAGAAAGGTGTTATAATCAGTGTTTTACCACTATGAGATGGCCGTTCTTTCCCTTGATGATTTCGGGGTTGGCTCCCATGTTGAAGTCTATTGTTCCTTGCTTGCCACCACAAAGCCTGTGGTCCACACTGAAAGGCCCAGAAACCAGATTAATGCCCTGTCACTCTGATAATCATCACAGGTATATTATACTATATTCATAAGCTAATTACCTACAAAGTGGTTAAAGATGATGAGGTTTAACATTTCAAAGTGGCGCCCTTTAACTCTGAAGTTCTTTTCTCAAAAAGTGCATAAAATTCCCCCAATATTCTTTACTTGGCTATTTTATTAAGTGGAACTTTCTCATTCAAAAGTAATTGTATCATTTATTCATTGTATTCAATGAAAACATTGAGTAAGGTGTCAGCAGAGAGCCTTTCTTTTTCTTTAAGTACGTAAACAGTCTGCAATCACGTTCTCTAAATCTATGACAGCAAAACGAATGTTGTATGCTAAATATATACATGAGTGGCAAAAGCCAGCGGTTATCAATGGAATGAGCTGATGCACATGTGTCGTTATCACAAAGTGTGCCATGAACGAGCAAGATTTATCCTTGCGATATTGATACCAAATGTCAGAACAAGTACACAGTTCAGGCTTGGGGCTAAAAAGTTGATGTACCCCAAAATCTAATACACAGGCATTTTTGTATCCTGCTCCCATTGAAATGTGGCCACATACATCATTTAATCCCTCGAATGCTTGCTTAGCAGCAAAACAACAGTGCATATTGGCCAATGCAACGAGTAATCACAAGGCACTTGTGAGATGTTACAATAGAGGTCAATCGTAGCCACAAAAAATTATGATTTCCTGGAAAGATTGCTGTCATATCCTCCTGAGAGCTGAACCCAGCTACGGGACATAATTGCTCTTCAAGCTGGTTTTAAGTACGAAGCACTTTAGGGGCCCGGGCTGTTCTTTCAAACTGATGGGAGCCACAAGGAACTCACCAGTTGTTCTTGTCGACAGAGACAATGTTCCTGTGGCCATAGGCCATGGCAATCTTGGATACCGCTTCCACCAAGTGGGACCCCATGTCAACTATGAGGTCTCCCTGCACATGAAAGGATCAGTTGCAAGATAGGTGAGCAGATGTTAAACACACAAATCATGTGCACACAGTGCAAAGTGCCACCTACTAAGTGGTCTGCACGCTTTCAGGCAGCCTCCTGAATCGTGAATTTAGTTACAGGGAGCCTTAGCAGATTTGCATCACCTCGAAAAGTTGTTGGGCAACTTTTCTACCTGTAATCATTCAATTGCACCATTCCACTATACTACTATACCTAAGCTAACCATTCAACCGGTAAAGCATGTTTCATAAAAAACCAGCGTGCCCCTATAGTGAAAGTCGCAAGGACACAGTCAAGACAGTGTTGAAGCGTCAATACCTGAACAGAGCAAGTTGGCGTGATTGGGTAACATTAAATTATGAAAGACGCAGGGTGCATAAAGTTATGCAATAGTTTTAGCGATATGAACATTTTAATGAATGCAGTGTCTTATTTTTTTCTTGTCTTTCTCATCTTTAGTGCACTGCATGTTGTAAAGCTAATACCAGCAGCAAAAAGTGTAAAATTTGGCTTGCTGTGAAAGTAGCAGTTCTACAACACTGCTTATATTTGACGCACAATTTGGCAGTGAAAATCATACATGTAACTTGTAGCCATTTCATAACGTAAGTGATAGAAATCATTAGGCTTGGGATTCTGATCAGTTAATAGAAGGTATATATTTTTTTAAGCAGCATCCAATGTGTCACTGCTTCTTGTTCTTAAAAACTGCCACGCTTTGCACAAAATTATTTTTTGGCTCTTTGTAGTCATGATGTAGTGGCTACTGTATTGTTAAATCTACACTAAAGGCAAACTTCACCTTGTCCTGCTTCATTTCTTGTGGTATCCTGAACAGAGCCAGGCCATCTGTCAAGCTGCTCACAGTGATTCCTGACAATGGGCAGAAAGAACATGTTCACGACAGTTATTAAACCATGTGTAAACAACAAGATGTTGCAACAGCAGTTCAAGCTGATTAGCACAAGGTTGGAAAGCATTTCACATGTTATATGCCGTTGAAATAACCCCGTATATCTATGTAGTTGAAACAATATGTTCCTATGTACACCCACACCATCCAGTTCTAAATATGTAAAAAGCACTATCTTATATAATGGTGTTGTTCCCATAGCACTATAAAAAGCCACTAGCTTGGTTTATAACATGAATAGATTAATTGAATTTCATTCCTTCAAGAAATCTCAGGCTATTTTATTGACTTGAGGTGGCCTACAAATAGAAATTCAAGCGCATTATGTCTGCAGAGTACAGCATGAATGTGGATACTAAAAGTATATTTGCAAGGCAATCAAGGAATGATCTGAATCATTGAATTGTTTCTTTAACAAGTTGTAGAACTAATTCTAGATTCATTTAGCTTTCACTTGGTTTACTGTTTAACATCCATGGCAAGAGGCTATGTACAGAGCAAAGCACTTTGGTCATCTTTTCTTCACAGCTTATTGTCCTCAACCGGAACACATGCAAGCACACCAAAACGATGTGCACACGGAAATGGTACCCACCCTCGAGTGACTTGAGGGGAATGCGATGTTTGGAGCGGAAGTCCTTTCGGTCTAGCAAGTAGAGGGCAGCATCTGTCAGGACGAGCACTCGGTCACGTGGCTTGTAGCCGTGTCGGTCATACTTGGTCACCTCCAGGCAGTACTGCATGTTTACAGAGAAGCAATCAACCACACCTGAAAGCACACTGCCTCTAATGAATATTCATAATGTGCTGGTTCACATGGACAAAATATAGAAGATGGCAGTGCAAGTGCAGTGCAAGTAAGAAATTCAAAAATCATGCCCAGCAGTTTGGCCACACCTAACAGCGGGGTTGCACATGGCATATGCAGCCAGAAACCAATGGCCAAATTAGACATGTTGGTTGTTTTAAGAACAGGGGATCTTTTGTGCTATCTTTTATGCTTATTTCCATGCCACATAGAAATGTCTTGTGCTATACACCTAATGGTGCTGTGTGTTGAAATGCTAAACCATTACAAGTTGTGTAAAGTTGTAGAAGTGTCCACTTAAAGAAGTTATGAAGTAAATCATTGTTGTTAATTTACATGGTATGCTCATGAAACATCGAGGCATGCTAATTCGGGCACTCTCGTGACCACAATTCAGGTGATACTGTGCAAAGCACTACCTAATTAGGACAGCTGAATGCACTGCATTGATTGTGCTGCAGGCAGTGCACTTAGTACCTCATGCTCAAACTATGCTAAGGCTTGCAGTGCTGAATTATTATGCGTGCCACCAGCAACAATGCAATGCTCGTAACATTGATTTCATGTCAAACAATGTACAGATTTTGCATTCAGGCTTATAATACAGGCATGCAATTTGTGAAAGGAACAGTCCACCACTTACCAAAGTCACCTCGCCTTGGTGTTTGACAGACTTCTCGAACATGTTCTCTCTTCTGAGTTCCAACTCCTGAGCTGAAAAATGTGGGACGAAAATGAACATGCTGACTGACTGCTTTTGAAAGTGCTGTTTCAGCAATATCCAGTAGTGTGCTTCACTGTGACTTACTTTTCATTTCAATTAAAGTTTAGTGTCACCGTGAGATTATTGCATTGCAAGAGTACATGCATTGCTCAAAGCATATAAAACATGTCAATGCAGGAATAAAGATGGGAAATAGGTTTGAGACATGTCTTGAGAAGCTTCATGCAGTACGTATTCGATAATATGTGTCTTATGTAAATGTAACAATATGTTGTTGTTTTTCACCACGATGCCAACACACAGTAACTATAGCTTATCTAAGCACTATGCTTTACCACTGTTTACGGCACACTGAAGATGTTTTAACATATTCACTGCAGAAGCTTGTTCCCGATTATAAGGCAATGTGACCCCAGTCGGCAGGTCACATGCCGTATGTACCCTATTTACTCACACAAGGCCCATCCTCGTGCGAGGCCCACACCCCCACATTGGAACACGAAAATTTCGGAAAAGAGTAATGTTTCAGTAAACACCACTGACATAAGTGAGCAGCCATAATGCGACATGTCACAACGAGGATGGCACCCTGTGAAGATTTTAGAAGTGCAAGGCCTTACACGAGTAAATGCAGCACGTAAAATCCATCGTGACCCACCAGTTATGTAGCCAATGAGCTATGGCGTTTCTGTATATCTGTACTCCACCTCATTAACTCCGTGCAGTGAAAGGTACAGTCAAATCAAGGACAAAGACTGGCTGTATATGCTTCGGGAAATGAAGAGCTCGCCTATTGCTTGCCACCAACCCACTCGCAATTGTACCGTTCGACCAGCATCATGCACAGGAGAATTATGGCAAGCAACGGATCAGTGCTGCCTCCGGTTCTTGTTCCTGCCAGGCCAATGCAACCTGCAGCTTTCGCTGTACTGCAGTGTTGGTAGGACACAGTGCGGAGGTTTATTATGTTTACTCAGACCAGATTAAGCAAAGTCTTTTCAACAGCACAATTTTGTTAACGAATATAAAGTCTCTGCAATAAAGGAAATACCTGTATGCGCACTTCCATACAGCAAGCACACCTGACGTGACCCACCCGTTAGATCACGACACAGCACGAGTGCTAAGAGAGTTTGCTGTTGGGCTAGCTGTACAAAACTAAAGTTGTGGGGTTCTTGATATTTCAAAAATGCACAGTAGGTTATGAAGGATACCGTAGTGGAGGGCTGCAGATTAATTGTGACCACCTAGGGTTCTTTAACGTGCACCAAAATCCAAGGGCACGAGCATTTTCGCATTTTGCCCTCATTGATGTGTGGCCGCTGCAGCCGGGATCGAACTCGCGACCCAGTGCCCAGCAGAGCAACGTCATAGCCACTGAGCTGCCGCCATGGCATGTTGCATTGTCATAGTACATACGTACATTTGTGTCTGAATGCAAGTCATTGTGGGTCCTTGTGCACGTCCATATTTGTTTTTGTGCATAAGGGTACCTGTGTGTGTGTGTGTGCCTGTTGGTACATGGTATTTAAAACAGAAACAATGCATCCCCCTGGTTTGTGCATTGCACCATGTGAACTTGCAAAAATTTTCATTGAGAGCACAATTTGCATAAATATAATAGCCTCCAATCACATTTACCAAAGATGCTTTGCACAATGTGGTTATCCCTCTGGAGATTATTTGCAGTGATTAATTACCCTAAACTATATGACTTCATGGTTGACCATAAACAGAACAAAAGCATAGCACGGGTTCGATGTGTGTACCTCTCACCCTGTCATTTTTTGTGCTGCTTAGTAAACTATGACCACACCTTGTCGCGAGCTGGTCCATACTTGCTAAGCAACTTACACAGTCTGTTCTCCTGAAACTCCTGCGGCACTGATGTCTTGTAGCTCTGCTTCTTGCCGTCGAACAAAGCCTCGGCTTCCACCTTCCACTCCATCTGGGTTGGCATCAACGAAAAAAACTAATGGATCGCAAACAACGTAGACTGGCGAGTGGCATGCGTGTAAACAATGCCGGACAGCAAACTGACCAGTGCTTTCCTCTTCGGAGTGACAGACCTGCAGTACTTCCTCACCAGCCACTTTGCGATGAAGGTCATGCAGAAGCTCGGAGGCCTGCCAGTTAAAAGAAGCATGTGCACTAGGCTCATTAACTTGAACTGCGCGAACATCCATGGACAAAGAGCTTTATAGTTTCGGAACTATGGGAACATCAGTACATATCAGGGTGACTTGTTACACATCGTAATAAGCAGATTTCAGATTGCTGACTTCTCAAAGTTGCTTGTAAAACTTTGCAGTCGCTTGTCACAGATCTTGGGGCTTGTTGGTGTTCAGATATTTCTAATCCACAAAGTTATACCTTCATGTACATGATCACATTTGTGAGCTCTTTCATATTGACATGTGTACTTGTTTATCCTTTTCTCAGGGACTGCGTTTCAGCTGCTAACAACTTAAAGTTCTCGCTCAGTGCAAGGCGCGCCTGCATGATTGAAACTTACTCGAATGTTATCGTTGATTCTATCTGTTGTGTATGTTCTCGCCAAACCTTGTGTAATGAGATTGTATGCGTGACACAAATTGTGTAATACTTTCTGGAAAGCACACGGGCACCAGCAATTAAGTTGGAACCTTCGACGAGTCATGTATAAAAACCGACGCGCTTGACTCGCAGATCAGATTTTCGACGATCGCCGACTGTGCTCGCCGCTATCGTTGTGCTTTGAGTGAAACTTATTTTCTGGGCACAGGTTCATCCAATAACGAGCTAGTTTCGTGATTCACAGATTTTGCTACTGTGTTTTTCGACATCACTACCATGTGACAATATCTTCAATAAAGTATATTGTGGCATCCCATTCACACTGCATTATGAGCCATTTGATCATAAGTGTTATTGATCTTCTTTTACTGTGAAGCTGGCTATTGCTAGGATCCAGAGATTTCGTCGTCCCATAACGTCGACAGAAAGCTATCATCATCAATGGCTCATACCCCCAAATGCAATGGCTCATACCCACGTAAGGCAGAGGCTACAAGCACTCAGCAAAGTGACGCCAACAGTGCATACATTCTTTGGAATCACTCTTACAACATACAGAACAGCATACATTTCAATAAAGAACAAGCTCAAAACAAGCATCCAAACTACATATGTATATTTGAAAATAAGGCGCTCCTGCGCCTATATGCAATGTGAAGCACGTAGCGCTCGCCGCATATGTTTCTCGGTAAAGATTACTTTTGCTGCAAGCTGCCATCGTTTACGGCAGCTTGTGACGTGGGAAGTTACGGTTCTAGCCTTTCGTATATAAAATAACCAGCCTATCAACTGATTTCAATGTTGTTGCAGCACCGCTATGGGTGGCGGCGTGCTGTCAAAATTACCATTACTCCCATTACTCTAAAAGAGCATTACTATCATTACTCTAAAGCCATAAAGCATCGCATACCCCTCTCAGCATTTGTAGTGGTCAACAGCTTTGTAGGACATCCACTTTAGCAGGGCTGGGATGGCGAGTCAATTTTTTTGTCTATGTTTTTCTCTGTAGTGCTGTGTATATTTGTACCATTTGTACGCTGCACAATTGTATAATTCCCCACTCCTGCCATAGTTCTAAGTAGGGCTGCAGTATGTAAAAATAAAATTTCAATTCACAAAGCTGAACTGTGCATATATATAGTATTACGCTGGGACACCAACCTCTTTGCACACAAGTGGTGCGTTGGGCCACGACTTGTCCAGGACGCTCTTGGGCAGGTTTGCTGCCAGCCTCTTCAGAAACTCCACTCGCACTTGCCGCACGAACTGGTGGAAATCAGAACACAAGCAGTTAATATGTAATTCCTACTGTCTACCACAGCAAGAACAATAGCAAATACCTAAGCAATAAAACAGAATGTACAATTTATTTGCATATTGTTTCGTTGTATCACAAAAACAACACCGCTTATGCGTAACCCTTTAGTGATGGAGTAACAGAGCTTCCAATAAAAGAGAAAAGTACAGCTATAGTTGAGTACTGAATGCATCGATGCATGGCATTTGTTATGTGTAATGAATTGTTTCATGAATGTGTGAACCTGCATCATGAGGCAATCCATGCCTGAATATTTAATTTCAATCCCCTGTCCATAGTTTCAAGGTTATAGAGAGATCTAGAGTTTGAAACATGTCCAATTCTACTGGTCGATCATACTTGTGTTGGTGCCAGTCATAAGCTGCCTTTACAAGATTGAGCTGTGTGTGAGTGACTATGGAAGGTTTTGTAATGATGAGCTTTAGCGTTTCAAATTTCAGAAGGTGTACAATGCAAGGAGTTGCCAACGTTAATTGCTACCCTTTTCTTTGTATACACCTAATGTCATGCATTACGCAGGACCTGATGTGCAGACCTTGAACTTTTGTACACACCACTCGGAACACCTCTGGGTGTAGTTAGTAGTTTTGAACGGTGTACACCACTTTCAATTCAGTGCCATTTGGTGAATCATGGAACAAGCAGTCTCCAGTGACATGGGCACTACATTTCAAGAAACTCGGAAATGTTGACAGCAAGATGCTTACACATTGCTACAACCAGTTCAGAGATTTTTTCTATAGTACTGAATTAGTGCTTGGTGATAAAGTCAAGTAAACTGCCACTTCCGCCACTAATTTTGCTTACCCTTGCATTCACATCGTTCTCTGGCTCATTCCGTGTGATGAAGCCCTTGATGAATCTGCAAAACAATCATAACATCACGTGAAGTGTACTTGCAGTGCATTTAAATTTGCATGCAGCACAATAAATAAGATCATCCTTTCAAGTTTCAAACACAGTTGAAATGGAAAAAAAACTGCTTCACAAGCAAGGCAATGCAGCTAGAATTTTAGTGGGACGTCAGGTCACATAAAAGCTGTGTATTAAGGTAGAAATGCAGATAAGCAACATTAGTAGAAGTAATATTGTCGCAGCGCTGCGCGTCTGAGCCTCTATATATATATAATCTGTTCAAAAATAAAACAAACAAACAAATAGCTGACAAGGCATGGCAGCAAACATTTCAGTTGAGAAATTCAGAATGATGTTTCTGCTGTCTGACTGATCACGTGCAATGGAAGTGCGAAGTACAATAATTATCAGTATCTGCAAAACACGTAAGCCAATGAGTAAGTTTTCATTGCCAACATTTTGCGCAGAAAGGACACCACTCTGACCACAAACTGCAACTGGAAAATTGGCACCTTTGGTTGTTTGATTACACTTACCCATTTCTCTACAATAATCCAACCAACCACCAGTTGCAGCACCTTGGGGCACAAGCATTCATACTCTCAAATGCCCCACTTTGCATTTTTTTTTTGCAAATTTTTTCTAATCGCAGCCTTTCTTTCTCAACGTTGACTGCTCGTGCACGTACCTCCTGATGACAGTTGCTGCATTCCTCCTCCTTTCCAGCAGGCACTGAGCCTGGTATCTCCGCCAAGAGTTCTCGATCAGAATCGCTGCAGAAACCAAACCTTTCTGTTTGACAATGACCGACCCAAACAAATGTGCACGCAATTGTGTCAAGCATATTCTTGACACTTAATTAATCTCAACAAGATTGCCGCAACTTTAGAAGGTTTTGTTGAAGCTTCCATCTGTTACCCGAGCTCTATGCAAGCACAGAATGAGTTTTAGCCATAGAACCACAAATTCTGTGCAAACAGAAGTATGCCTAGCTGTGGAAATGTGCTACCCGAAAGTGAAATATTGCTCTGGCAGAGTTGTAAAAAGCTACACACCTGCTTTCCGCATCTTGAGGTACTTCTTTCTCGCAGAGTAGCATCGAAATTCTGCTTGAATGACAGATGCTGGAAAAAAAAATGCAATAAAATATAAGTACCGTAATATCCAGAGTCATTGCCCATCCCCCGAGATATTTGATTGATTACTGGATTGAGTTATTGATTTATTCAACCCGCCGTGGGGGCTTAGTGGCTATGGTGTTCTGCTGCTAAGCACCAGATCACAGGATTAAATTTTGTTTTCATTTGCGTACATGGTTCATGATAGCACAAAACTGCGCAATGTCCAACATGAGGCAGGCACATGCCACTGGTCCACTTGTTCATCAAGCATCTTAACTATAGGCCACTTAGTATTTTCATTGCCTAGCTCGAGAACTTTTTCAGTTTATACACCAAATCATTTCTCATTGACCTCTTTCTGGTGAATTTCACCTACTAGGGAGGTCGGCGATTACTCAGGAATATTGTAGTAAGTCAAGCTACTGAACTATTTTGCATGCATGCTTATTAAGGCACCACTCTCATCACCAAATTTGCTAATTAATTGTGAAACTCGGTGTTTGCAGTTACATTATTTATTGCCAGTGCACGAAAACTGAGGAGAGTGCCACAGAATTCACGGCTGCTGCACACTTACCCAGGTAGTGCTTCTTCTGCTGAAATGCATCCTCAGTTTCAAACAACGTCCTTGGGAACCTAATGAAAAGCTTGGTGCTGAAAAGTAGCATTTTAGTAGGAATTAAAATACAGCAACTTTTGCATTATGGAGGGTTTTAAAGCATTAATGTAAGGAGATATTACTACATAATGCGCTGTTTATTAAATTAAAGAGTTCCTTTCTGTCATGTAACATCTTTTTGTTCTTCAGAACATTCACCTTGCCTAGGCAGTATTTTCTGAATTGAATTGTTTTATGCGATAGGCTGGGCTTGGAATTTGAGACAAGGTCCTGTACTTACAAACTTATATAAATAAACGCTTACAGCTAAAATCAGTAATATTTAAATGATTATTCTGTATTAGAGAGTCTCCACAACAACCCTTTTCCAGCACAATATTTAATTCTCTCTATGGCATCAGGATGCATACTATGCAATTGAGTGTGAAGTTTACTATCGACAAGGTTAACTCAAATGATTGGGAAGGGCAACATATGCTCGGTGAAAGACAAAATAAAAAATATGCTGCATGCTTGCTGTGATTGGCTGAGCATTGTGTTGAACAGCACATTGAACAGATAAAGTGTTGAGTGCACACTTACTGTCCCATGGAGTACTCTTCAGAGGCATAGTTGAGGTGCTTGATGAGGACAGCCACACCTTCCTTGGCAGTCCCACCACGGTACCTGGGCCAAGTCTCGGGGCAGAGGCACTTGTACCTCTCCAGAAACGTCTCGTACCGCCGTCGGTATGCAAAGCCAGCACGGCGCACCCTCAGGTTCTCCAGAAGGCCCAAGTATTGCACTTGGTGGCCAACAACCTTTTCATCAAACTTGGCTGAAGAAAAAGAATGACAGTGTACTAGTAAGTGCATTGTTCAGCGGGAAGCTTGAACAAGGAGAATGCATACGTGGTCAATAAATAAGCATCATGCAGCATTGAGTGATCAAAGTACTACACAGATTTGTGCGGTGCTTTTGTGACTAGTGCCAATTTTGCAAGAGCTGCCGAACTTACATTGGACAGCATGTGGAACGCTTCCCTAGCGTACTACATACTATTGCTGCCATTACAAACTAGAGCTCTGGCAGCACTTTGGCACACAAAGAGTGAAAATTCATCTGGCATTCGTCAACATTTGGAAACTTATGAAATGGCATGTTCAGTGCATTTCTCCAGCTGATCAACAAAAGCTGCCATTTCTTTGCATCCGGGCATGTTACCAAGCTCCTGCGCATTGGTACTCCTGAGAATTCACCCTCTCCTTTGTCAAGGGAACCCCTACGGCACATTTGCTCGCCTTTTTTTCAATGTCTAAGTGCTTTCCGATCTTCACTGAGACATATGTGTATGTTTTGCATTCAAGTTCCCTTGGAAGATGAAAGTCATACCACTGTCAGGTTTTATTTATATGACAGGCAAATTGTGTTCATGGGCACATTGACAAATAAGATGAAAAAGGTGCACCATGATTGTGGCAATTGGCCTACTGTTGCAAGCACTGCTTGCACTTTTTGAGGTACAACCTCTTTATGTAACACATTTGCCATGATGCAGGGTGATGGAATTGCTGGTATAAAGATATTAGCAAATAGATACTAGGTAGCACATGGATAGTACTAGGCACAAGGATACTAGGTTTGGTGAAAGATGTTGCAACATATATGTATCAAGTTTAGAGGACAGTGGACATAGTTCCTTGTGCACTTGAAGTGTACTGCAGTGCAGCCTCTGCCAACCTCATAAATCAATTGCAGGCCTGTGTGTCCGATGACAAAATGTTTTCTAAGAAAGTTCACACTGCCTTTGCAAGCTGTGCTTTGCAAGAAAGATAGACACACCAAGTATCACCAGCATACAATGTTGACCCGTCAAGCTGTACTCTTGCAGCTTTTAGCCCAGGAGTCCAGCCAGAATAATTTCTGGTAAATAAAGAGAATTGAATTGAATTGAATATATGGGTCGTCGGCCTTCCTAGATGAGGTCTTGCCACATGGCACACAGGCTTGGAGTTAATTAGGAGGTGTTGGCTATCCACTCTGAATGGTTCAATGCCTTATCGGAACTCAATGTTGCCTGTCTCTATCATAGCCACATGCACTTTAAAAAACACTTACAGGCCTGCTTGTAGTCGTTCGGTTTGATGCAACGCACATACCAAGGCTCTTTGGACATCAAGATCTCCATGAGTTCCTGCAAGCTCAGCTTGAACTGTGTGGCTGCCTGGAAAGGGAATTTAAAAAATGTTTGGATGTGACCTTGAAACTTGCATTGCATCTTTCACAGCGTGAAATACGTTGATGCTGCGACTTTGTTGTGGACACACGGTGCCCTCTGAACTTAAGTAGTGTGCACTTACTGTGGGTGGCCGTTTCTTGCTCAGAAGTTCAGACTCTGGAAAAGCATCCTTGATGATGCTGTTGCCAGCCCCAGCCATCGCTTTCTTTAAGTCACGGAACAGCAAGTCATTGTTCTTGTCAAGAAATCCTGAAAAAATAAATAAAAGAAAGAAAACCTAATACAGATTTGTCCATGCAGCACTGACCGGGAGGTTCTAGGGCAGTTTGAGTGTGCAATAAAAATATGCTAACACCATGTGGTACAGAGGCCATGAAAATGCCATGACATTTTAAACAATGACAGACCAGCATCTGTATCAATGCTTGCTTTATCCCGATACATCCAGCCAAGATCTGTCCATCGTCATGCACGCTAGAAGAGCGCATGCGCAATTATGTTGTAGCACACTGGTGCCTAGAGTCAGGCCAGGAGCTTGACACATGTACTCTCAAAATGAGCGGTGGATTTACCAACACAAAATTACAGTATGTGCTACTGAAAACTGTTTCCTCGCTAAGCTGTATTATGGCACTGCTGTTGGCAGGCAAAGTTTCAGTGCTGCTTGCCCATACTGCCTTCAAAAATCAAATTGTGGGATTCAGCATCCAAAAGAAGTGCACATGTGGCTATGAGGGATGCCATAGTGGGGGACTCCAGCTTAATTTCTAGCACCCGTGGTTTCCTAATAGACACCTAAATCTAAGTAGACGAGCATTTTTATATTTCGTCCGCATCAGAATGCAGCCACCGCGGCGCGGAATCGAACCCGTCAACTTCTGCTCGGCATCAGAATGTCATAGCCTCTGGGTCACCACTGCAGGCCATATACTGCCTGGCTTTGAAGTATTTACTCACCTTCTATCTTGTAGGTAACGTCACCAGCATAATGGATGAGGCGGAACTCCTGCACAGAAAGAGCAAGACAAGACAATGTCATCAGTTCACGTGTTGCAATACTCTTAGGAGATGGATTTCAGGATTTACTGAACATCCCGTTGATGTTGTGAAGTGCCCTTTTTAAGCAAAGATGAAAAGGACGCCTCACTTCTCTCACTTGTGAGAGGCAGTGAGCATACATATTTATGCACGGCATCGAATGGGTCAACTTGTATGCTACTCACATCCCTTCCAATGTTCTTCTTCAGCTTGTTGCTGGCGAGGTTGTGGGTAACAAAATGAGGATGCATGCGGATAGTCTGTTCCATCTTGAAGAGGAACGTCTTGTCTGTGGCACCACCAGGCCTGAGGCACTCCTCATCCTGCAAAGGATATCGGCTCATGTCACTTTCTTCATGTCAATATCGCCACTTGCTTGATGATTTCATCAACCTGACATCGTAGGCAAGCTGTAGTCACTCACTTCTTCTAGTTGATATTAAAGGGACACTAAAGAGAAACACTATATTAGATAAGATGGATAAAATATGATTTCAAAGCTCTATATTCATTAATTTTGTGGAAATATGCCGATTGTTATAGGAGAAACTGAAAGTCAAAGTGTAATTTTGTTTAATTTCATGCCAAATATTTCAAAAAGATTTCCAAATATTTTGTCATATATTGGGCCATTGTTGCTCAGCAAAAGTTCCTAAATCTTGCTAGGTTCAAGTCTTTGGCTCTCTTGGGATTCAATGTAGTGCATCTTCACCGATAAAAAATTAACTAGACCCAAGCAGACATGTTTAAAATCCACGACATCACGGTGGGCAGGTGTGGGAACTTCAAGGTGGTGTGGCCACCCATATTTTGTTGCATCTTTTCTGGATTACCAAGCACCTTATCACGGAAAGAGTGGCTTTTTTTTTTTGGTATTGCATACTATTACACAGCTCAAATAAATTTTCTCTTTAGCGTACCTTTAAGCTATGACAGTTATCTTAACTGAGAAAGGCTAAAAGGGGCACGAATGCGCAGCTTAGCAAACGGTGTAACACAGCCTGTACTGCCAGTAACAAATAAAATTGAACATTGCGAGTGAGTGATGTGTTGCAGTACAATACACATGGCAGGCAGTACAATGACACATGGCATACGCTTTGAGAAACAGTGAAAGCCTGCAAACAGCGCAGAGGTGCTCACAGTCATCAATATGAACTGCCCATGAGCGACAAATATTCTCAGCTCACTAGTCATCCGTCATAAAAGGCAACCAAGGTCAAGAGCTCACATAACCATTTCGTTCACTACACCCTACAAAAGGACATGGAACCACAGTTTGAATGTACAGTAAGAAACGTTTTTCTCCAGGTCAGATTTTGTTTTCACTTAAACCATGCACCAATTGCACATCAAGATAATCACAGATATAAAAGTGGTTGACACAGGTACCCAGTGCATAATAAACAAAGGCTCTCACCAACAAGGAGATGATACCCTTGTGCTTTTCCTCCACAAGATCACAGATGACCTTGTTGTTGAAGTAGTTGATTGGCGTCCACTGCGTAGAAACATGTCGAGGTTCACTTTTCAGCTCATATTATTTGGTGAGCAATGATGAGTAATTTTGCATATGTTTTCTACATAACAAGTTTTGACTTACTGCCACATCTAACAGTTGTGTACACTTGTGTTTGAAACTACATATTTTTCTCTTCGACAGAAAATAACTGAGATTTGCACTTGTGTATATTCATTTATCTTGCATGGTGTTATATCAGCAGTTGTACTGATGTAATTTATTAATGTAGATTACCAGTCGTAACATTATACGACGAAGATTGTTCTGCGGACATTTGTAAATGGCATGTGTGGAACAATATCTCGTGTAACACTCGGATTGGTATTGAGTTAATAAACTGTATCAGCGCAGCACTCGAAGTGGCGTCTGCTGCATCATACACATATAAAACAGTGTTGCATACCTCAATGCCTTCTCTGTAGTACTCCTCCTGTTCAGACTTCAGCGTGAGCTCAATGAAAAGCTGCTGCAGCTTTTCGTTGCAGTAGTTGATGCAAAACTGCTCAAAGCTGCAGAAGGAAACCAGAACAGAGCAGTTTTACACAATACACTAGCCATAAACAAGTAAAGTGACTTTAATTGTATCATTTGCAGAAGCACAAAGGAAGCTTGAAGGGACACTAAATGAAAAATGATTTCTTCTGTATCAGTAGATTGCCCTTCCACAATACCGAAAACACCACTCTTACCGCGAGAAGCTGCTTGGTAAGCCAGAAAGAAACGAAAAAACACAGAAGGCGAGTGGTGACGCCACCTTGAAGTTCCCGCACCAGCCCACCGTGACGTCATGATTTTGACAGCGTCTTCTAGGCCCCAGTTCATTCTTTAGCGGTAAAGACTGCGCTCTAAAGGAGGCCAAGACTGAATGTGGCAAGTTTTGCTAACTTTTACTGAGCCAACGTGGCCCTAAATACGAAAAATTACTTTGGAGGTTGTGACATCACACTGATGTGCTGACCACTAGGTTTTCCGTGCGAAATTCAAAAATTTAACTTTGAGCTTCATTTTCTCTTCTAATAAGACCTATTGCAGTGTAATTAACGACAGCAGAGATTTCTAAGAATACTTTATCAGTCTAAGTTGATTTATTGTTTCACTTTAGTGTCCCTTTAAGTACGTGCATTTATGAAACCATAGAAACTTTCTGTATTAGGTAGTGGAAGTGTTCACGTACAGTTCCCAAACAATTTTTTCACAGAAATAGCTCTAGAAAGTGCCAGCCAAAGATAGCAAAAGTGTTTTAATAAAAGAAAAGTGTGAACCTGTTTTTCTTGAAGACTTCGAAGCCGTAAATGTCCAGCAAACCCATCAAGGTCCTCCGTTCGGATGAGCGAGTCTTCTAAAAGTAAGCACATTGCACATTAACTGTAAGCAACGTAACTCTATATATACATACCAAGTATGGTCGTTATAAGAGTGCGCAATAGGAATTGTCATGTACAAAAAATGAAGTGCGAAAGCTACTTACCAGGGGCTTTAATGACTGGTTTATTTTTTCGACCAGCCATTTGAAGAGGCGTTCGTAGATTGCTTTGGCCAGTGCATCTCGAGCATAGATGGCTTGATCACGGTTCAGTGGTGTTGTCACCTGGAATATGAATTGCACTCTCACTATTCCCACTCTTGTGTTCTTGCTCAGACCTCGGTAATACACGTATGCACAGTTTAACTTTCAACACAAGGTGGCAGCCATGAACAGAACCCTGACAGATAAGTCCAGATTACTCTAGGTCACTCTAAGATTCCAAAATGAGTGCCAAAGCTGTGGTACTAGCAGCATTTCAGCATATTGTCATTGTGTGCACAGCAAGGCATCCTGGAATTGCTTTAGCATTCTTGTGATCACGAAAGAGATAGAGAGAGTTTAATGGAAGCTCAAGATTTCAGTCCTGCTATAATGCTGAGTTCACTACTTCAGATGAGTTGTTTGAATTGATGTGGAGCGGACAAGAAAATAAACAAGAGCAAAAAAAAAAGCTATGAATAAACAAGCAAACGAAACACAGACAACTGTCAAAAGAAAAGGTAAAAGAAAGTCTGTAAGTCCTGACTAGTGTAACTATATTGGCAGGGACCCCATGGTTCGAACTGTGTTCCCATTTAATTCTGTCTCAGTGCCCTAGGAAATCACTGGTCTATATTTATTCTGTAGCAATCGAACAACACAGGTTAATCGTACCAGCTCTCCTCTTGCTTCAATTGTCCGATTGGTCAAAGCATCCCTCAGTACTTCCTCAGGACAGCACAGCAACTGAAATAATTTTAAAAGAAAAAGTAAAGAGAAAGAAATACACAAGTCAGATTAATCATGCTGGAAAGAACAAAACTTGCATGTATTACTGGTGTAAATTTACATGGAGGAAGTCACATTATCTATTACGTAAATAATTAAAACTGCATTGGACTGCAACTTCTAGTGAATTATATTGAGCCTAGAAATTTGAGAGCAGTATCTAAATTTTTGGCATCTTGTAGCGTTGCGAGTCGCGCTACAGTTTTATTAGCACATAACCACATAGTATTCGTTCAAATAAAGGCAGTGCTACACAAGGTATTTGTTGACACAAACAAGAGATAAACTGCTTGTAATTTTAAAATCACAGCTACTTCATTCAAACAAGGAACTTGCATTGTATTGTAATTTTTGCATGTGGTGTACAAATGGAGTTGCTAAGTGCACATATGTCAAGGAAGATATCGGTAAAGAAGCATGGATACGTACTTTGGCAATGGCTGCAACAGGCTTGTCCTGTGCGATAATGGCTTCACCATTCTCCTCGACAAATCCCGTGTTGCCAAGGTGCAGGACAGTAGCGACTATAGAAAATATCTCCTGGAAAGTTGAGTTTAGCAAAGTTTGTAAATTTGTCAAATCATGGAAAGCTGCACTGGCTCGTAGAAATCAGTTTTAGCACCTGAAGACGTGTACTGCAACCTCATGTCAGCATTTTGGCATTTACCATGTTCTAATGAAGCAACATTCGATAGAAAAATACCCTTGTTACATCCACTATTTGTTATGAGCACATGTTCATTGCAGATTTGCTTCGTTATATCCAATAACTTCATATATGCATGTTCGTTATATTGAGGTTTGACTATGCACATCCCATCTTACTGTCTATACACATTTCATAATGCAGTTCGACTTACCTCTTCTTCCTTGAGTGAAAAGTCAATCACTGAGAGGGCATCCCTGACAACTCTAAACTGGTTTGTATCATCAATTCCAAACACTTCTGTGCTGTCTCCCTGAAAAATCAAACACAGGAGAATAGTTAAAGAAAGCAACACTAATAAAACCTGCTTCTCTCAACTTTACCATAATAACACCCAAAATATTTGTACCCCTATTGCATAAAAAATCAAATCAAATAAGCGTAGGAAAATGATTCACCAACTAGAAGAATCAATCAAGTACCAACCTATCCGAGAAAAAAAGCAAGAGTTTTTAGATTAACTGAAGTATGATTAGCAGGAGTACCGTATTCTGCTTTTTTATCTTCTTTCCTCGCCAATTTGTCCAACACTTGTTCTAAAGTTTTTTTGATCAGCAATGCAATCACTATAAAAAAAAAAAGATAATATTAGCATCCACTGCTTGTGAAACCAAATATGGTAGGTGAAATTATTTCTTTCTGCATACGTTAAGAATCTCCAGGCCAGGTAGAGCAAACATGGCAGCTCAGAGGCAATACAGTTGAGCTCCGGGTTGTGTTAACAAATGAACGACATAGTGCAAGCACAGAGAGCTTCAAGTATTTGCAACAATCAGTACAACCCCAATACTTTCAATGGTACTTCAGGGGGAACACGGAACAGTGAGTGGTATGTATTACTAAGAACTGTCCTACTCTGCAACCAAAACCAGGTTCTGCATACCAAATCAACCTACAAAAGTAATTTGGCGATGTATTAAACATTAGGGTGCCATACAACAAAACGCACCAGACTCATTGTGGATGTGCACCACAGCTTATCTGAACCATAAAAATGATTCAAATTATTAGCCATATTACAGGAGCACAATCTTTTCGGAGAACTGCTGAAATGCACTTATATGCAAGGTCACATGTAACATATCTCAAATGCTTATTTATGAAATCCCTGTCAAACTCTGCCATCAAGACCATGTTGTTGCAAATGATCCTATATGATGACACCCTACAGTCGCTATTCTCTGGTATAAATATGCCAGTGGTGCAGACAGCTACGAAAATAATGGAAGCTATAGACCATCTCCTGGCTTGGATGCAGTAGCCTCGACTCCTGACCACGAAGATGTATATACTGTGAAGCGTGCATTGCATGCACTGCGCAGGAACAGTATACCGTGCAGCTCTCGTCATCAACTTCATCATACCACCACCCTCCTTCCATCTTCACATCCTATCTCTGTTGACCCCCCCCCCCCCCCAAACCCCTTCCCCAAGTGTGGCAGTAGCAGGCCAGACGCACTTCACTCAGGCCGACCTCTCCACACTTCTGCAACCAAAGTTGCTCTCTTTCTCTCCCTATGAAATGGCACGTTCTGTACAGCAACCATCTGTTTTTATTGCAGTGATTTATAACACAGCTTTAATTGTACAGTGGGTTGGTTATTTGAGTGCCCAAGCTTTCTTCACACAAGCCAGCCATTGACACAGAGGACAACTCAAAGCCTATGAATGGCGCAATGTTTTCTCTTCCATTGCAGTTCCTATCAGTCTTGTGGCTGTCATGAAAAGAACACTGACAGCAGCAACTTCAACTGACCCTCTGATGGCATCTTTCACCTAACAACAAAACAGTCACTTCGTGAGGTGCAGTACCTGGTTGAGGTAATAGTAGAATGTAGGGGTCCCTACGCAGTGACAACTTCTCGAGGAGCGCATCCTCAGCACCTGCGATGAGCTGGTAGAAGATGTGGAAGTTGCGCTCGCCTGAACCCTGCTGCACCACGCGGGATTTCTCCAGCAGGTAGTTGAGGATATGGCCTCCCACGGGGGCACCCTGTATGTTGATAGCACAGAGGAGAGACGCATCACCGGCTGAGAACATCCCTATGCTGTTGCTTGTATGAGACAGCCAACTACAGTAAATCATGACCAGATTAAGTAGTCACATCCAGGACAGAAAAAAATAACTCGATGAGTTCTGTGGAAATCCTGAAGGTGGAGAAACTATAGAAGCAACTGGTTATACCTTTAGAACAGGCAATGTGTATGCATCCTTTGATACGTGGAGCTCCACAGTTTACTGGTCACACATGTGAAATGCAACTCTACAGCTTGACATCTCATGCCCTTGTTGCCTAATCGCTCATAGAAACATCTGCTTGCCAACCTCCAGAACAACAAAATGGATGAAAAAAGACAGAATCAGGCTCTTTGCAGTCTTGTCCATTTACTGCGGTTGGCAGTTAACATTAAGTTGTTTTCATTTGCTCTGCTTTTCTTAGTGCTCATACAGACGCTCAATCTTCACTCTGCCGTTGGCAGTACGCTCCGACTCGGTCCTGTATCAGTTCCCTTGTAGCTCCGATCTGTACGCCATATTTCTCCATCCTGCCTTCACTCACACTTTTTCTAAACTTAGTTAGGCAATTAAAATTTTCTCTCTTCCTTGAAAATTTGCACTTCATATCTTCATATTTTCAACTTTCTTGTACTTTTCTTATTCCATATCTTATCTATTTACCTTGCCCTATTTATTCATGATGACCACTCAAAGCTGGTGGAATGGGTGAGGCATATTACATTATGTCTGTTAGAGACAAACCCATTTTCAAGGAAATTAACTGTCGATAACTGTAAAAGAAAACTGTATTTCCTCAGAAAGGTCTTGCATGCAGCCCACTGATATTCACAAAGCTCATGGTGCTTTTCGCAGGTTGCAGCTGACAGTGATGTAGGCTTAAAGGTATGAAAAAAAAAGTGAACTCACCAAGTAGTCAAACTCGATGTCCATGTATTTGCCAAATCGACTGGAATTGTCATTCCGGTTTGTCTTGGCATTTCCAAAAGCCTGCAAGCAAGATATCCATTATGCTCATGTCACGTAATTTTTTTCCTTTTTAGTCCTTTCAAGCGACAGTGCCTAAACGTTGAGCACTGTAGTGAGTAGGTGCGATTCACTTTCGTTTCACAACAAAAACAAACAAACAAAAAGACCAAAGAAGTAATCATCATTCTTTCAAACACAGAATAATAATGTTCACAGCAAGCGTGCTTTGCCGCAAATCACAAGTGCTAGCGGAGAAGTCAGCTTCTTTCTTCTCGTCAACACGTGCGTTCTTGAGCAAAAGGAATGGAAGGGTTGGTGGGAAAATGGAGGGGGTGGGTGGTAATTGTTGCGAGCAGGGTTGAGAACAGGGTATGTGAGCGAAATTTGCAGGGACGCCACTCTCGCCTGTGTATTTTTTTTTTTGCCCTCATCAAAACCACCATTATTACCTCTTTAATAGAGCTCTAACAGTCAGGGAAATAAAGCTAATTGGTCGGAATAATTCGATTAGTAATGTCTACGAATAGACACAAGAGAGATCCATAAAAAATGACTTGCTTTCACATTTTAATATTTCACACACACACACACACACACACACACACACACACACACACACACACACACACACACACACACACACACACACAAATAAAGAAAACTGAAAAAAGAAGCAGTAAGGGAGTAAGCTAGTGGGGCGGAGGGAATACACTAAATTAGCAACAATAAATGTATATGAGAGATGATAAGTAACCGTTAAAGTGACCCAGAATATTTCCAGTACGCTCAATAAGTCATCGTTATCTGTGCGATTGTACGACGATAGCAGTGATGGAACAACAGTGTTGAACAAGGTTAACGTGCCTCATCTAGAAAGTGTACTAAGTGAGAATAAAGATGGCTATCATATCGCTGTGAGATTTAAGGAAGCGATCACGACAATACACAACATATCAAGCTGGTGACTATTGAACTGTGAGCTTTCCCGTGCCAATGGGACTGCGCATACTTTCGACATAAATCTGCAGGCAGCCAACAAAAATGGACTGAGGTCGCTACAGTTGTGTTTTAGATGCTGAGGTCATTTGGCAACAATTTCTGTGAAGGAGCATTGCCTCTTGCAGTGAACAGGCACTGCTTACGAAATAGATCGACATTCTGATGTATATTTAGAAGTGTAGTTTGTGTATGTAATTATTTGCTCTATATACGTAGATTCCATTAGTCATAGATATCTTTTACCACGTAATTATTGATCGCAAATGCCGAATGTGAGATAGTGTCTGTTTAAATACCTATATTCGATTAGTATTCAAACTTCAAAACACTTACACAGGTCCTGTAAAAAGTGAAGGTAAAGACCTTGCGCGAAATAAACTCTCTACGGCATGGAAATATTAATAAATAAGTAAACAATTTCAAGTAATCTTAAATTCGTCGCCGATTACACTGAAGTCAAGAACGAGTACGTTATACTTTTCTAAAGCACATTTGTCCAGTTTTTTTCTTAAGAGGGAAAAAAGGAAAAAAAAAAAAAAAACTTTTTCAACAGAGAGCGCGTAAATCGGTTTTCGCCGCAGTGCTCATATGCTAGCGGTGAAGCATCATTACAGAAGGATCGAGATAGGAAAGAGACCGCCAAGAACGGGAAATCAGGAGAAAAAAAAAGGGGGGGGGGGGGAGAGAAAAGGCGGCATGAATTATAAAAGAAAGACTACGAGCAGCGATTACGGGGGAAAAGGCTGGCAAACAAGAAGCGGGGAATCAATCACCTCGAGCACGGGGTTGGACTGCAGCAGCTTGTCCTTGACCCGCTCGACGGCGTCCGAGTGGTGGCTGGCGGCGGCTACGTAGTGCAGCACCTTCTTGGAGGCCTCGGTCTTGCCCGCGCCGCTCTCGCCAGAGATGAGGATGCACTGGTCGCGGCACTCCTCGTGCATGCTCGTGTACGCGGCGTCAGATATGGCGAACCTGCAGGCCCGAGGACACGACTGCGGTGAGTATATTCACCACTCCGATGCGACGGCACAAGAAACGACATGATCGATAGATCAACTGATTGATCAAGTATACGATATCTGTGATTCGTTTATTGCTTGAGTGATGATTTGATTCACTTATTGGCCGATAGATAGATAGATAGATAGATAGATAGATAGATAGATAGATAGATAGATAGATAGATAGATAGATAGATAGATAGATAGATAGATAGATAGATAGATAGATAGATAGATAGATAGATAGATAGATAGATAGATTCAGTATACAATATCTGTGATTCACTCATTGCTTGAGTGATCATTTGATTCGCTGATTTTGTTTTCGGCACCACACAACGCGACAATGAACTGAACTAACTCTCCTTTGTCTCTCTTCTATGACACGTTGTTGTGTAGCTCAAAAAGAAAACACATGAGATCGACCGACTGTTTTGTTGTAATTTATGGTTGGATTGAGTAATTAAGTTCTTGTTTAATTATACTGAGTAATCGGCTGACCTATACTGATTTATTAGCTCATCCATTTATTCAATCAATCAATCAGTTGATTCACTGACTGACTTTAACGCCCCATAACTGCGGGGAAAATTGCTTTAAACACCAACTGGGTGTTTAAAACAGATTTCGTAATACGTGAGATCAATTTTTTATGCATAGCACTGCGAATTGCGAGGCGCAGGACTGCGTGCAGACGACTGCAATCCAGCGCTGCGGATTTCCACTGTGTACCACGAGGCCCAAGTTGCAGTTAAACAGACACCACTCCCGTTTCATTTTATTTTTGCGCCACGTACCTGCAGCCCCACTGAATGAATGAATGAATGAATGAATGAATGAATGCTTTATTCGTATTGGGGAATGGACCCCCGACAACAAAAGTAGCTTGAAGACATATGCAGTAATCTCAGTCCACCGCTGCGAAGACCACACTAATCAAACGAGACCCTCACGAACGCAGAATTTCGCTCTGACGTGTACTTACATAGATTGACACACTGTCAACGAATGGCAAAGACGAAACATTTTGATATTGCGCTCTAACATTCACGGTGGTCAAACCAGGACGCCAACGGCAAAACGAGGGCCACGCCGCCATTACACCCGCATGTGTTTAATGCGCACAACAATCATGTGATAAACTAGATATATATACAACATATATAATAAACGACGCAATCTTTTGCTACGGTAGAATCTTCACGATTTCCACGAATCTTCTATCATGCACGACCAACTAGCCACACAGACTTGCACTATTCCAAACACTAAACGTGAGATTCATGCACTAAAACAGTTGTGTACGGCCAATTAGCAGGTAACTGTACAAATAGGAGAGGAAACGGCCGCATATCGGCTGTTCGAGCGCACGGAGTATTGAACTATTTATCACGCGGTTCTTGGGAATTGGCACATCTAATAACCTAAATTACACCCATATGGGCATTTTATGTCTAACTCGCACCGGCTTTTACTAACACCCTCGAAAAGCGTTTAAGAGCGAATCTTTCGTTACACTGTTGGCAACTCCGTAAAGCACTCGTCCCACATCGATCGATCGACTATAAGGTTCCTCTCGAAATGCGCAATCACGTGTCGGCCATTACCGTGTGGCCGTGTCGCCGCATTCTGAAGAACTGCGTCAGGAGGGACAGCGGAAGCCCGCGCAAGGCAAAAAATAGACTCAGCGGCAGCGCGCCATGCGGAGGTCTAGAACGCTGTTGACTGTTTTTGACTTCCGCCAGATGTCAAGCACTCTTCTTCTCATTTTTTTTTTTCTTTCAGCGTGCGTGCGCATGAGAGAAAGCGCGCGTGCGTGCGTGTGTGTGCGTGCGTGTACGTGTGCGCGCGCGCGCACGTGCGTGATGGAGAAAGAGAGAGAACAACAATGCAATAAAGAAAGAGGTCACACAGGCATCACCGCGCAGTTCTAAAATGCGATGCGTATGTTAATTAGACACTAAAGAGCAACAGTAAATCCGTTCAGTCTTGTATATGGCATACTTTTTCAAAACTTCTTTCTGGAGGTTTTACGTGCCAAAACCAGTTCTGATTATGAGGCACGCGTAGTGGAGGGCTTCGGATTAATTTTGAGCACCTAGGGCTCTTTAGCGCGCACTACAACGCAAGCACAAGGGCGATTTTGCATTTCGCCTCCATCGAAATGCGGCCGCCGCGGCCGGGATTCGATCCCGCGATCTCGAGCTCAGCAGCGCAACGCCTTAGCTGACTGAGTCACCGCGGCGGGTGCTTTTTCAAAACTATTTTGAGCCTTTCATGAGACCGCGTTAATCGCTATGACGATGAAAAAGTCGCAGTTTCGGCCGGAAGGCGAAGCATCGATAGCGATATCAAATTAGTAGACAGCTATACGACGTAACGATAGGAGGTTTATCGGCCGTGTGAACTTGTAAACATTCGCTTACTAACTACATTAACCAGCACGGTGTCACGGGCGCACCAGCAAACATGAGCACATCTCACTCGATGACTGCGGAAACTCGCTGTCAAAACGCTGGAGTGAGGAAGCGCGGTGGCAGCGGCGAGCGAATCGACGCCTTCGTGCTGCCTCTCGCTTCAACGCGAACTAAGCGGCGAAAACACAACGCACGCGAAGCTATCAGCACTCGGCGCACCCTGTCCCCATCGCAGACCGCTTTCAAGATTAGGCCCGCGCGGCCGCGCCATACGCGGCAGCCGCCAGAGTAGAACGCCCCCTATCTCCATCCCTCCCCTCCCCCGGTGCCTTGCGCGCGTCCTCCATGCTTTCCTCGCTGGCGCGTGCGAGATTGAGCCACGATCGTCGGCTCATTCTCGCACTCCTTCACTCGCAGATATAGCATAAGGTGTGCGCAAACGTTGCTATCGCCCTCGGACTTCATTCATGCGGAACATCATGGCGAAGGGGACGGTGACGACGACGGCAGAAATGCGCCTGGAGTGTCCATATCGCAATAAAAAAAAGAGGGGGGGGGGCAGAGCTTTTTTTTATTCTTTTTTTTAAATTATGCGCCGAAACAGCAATGCCGTGCGCTAAGGGTGACGTCGCGAATTTCAAATTATTTTTTCGTTCGAGCAAAGGAAAACTTATCGAAACTTGCTAAGTTGCGCCTTTGGTTCCTTTAGTTCGCAATACACTAGTTCTTTATTGATCAACAATTAACTAGATCAAATACTGTCAAAGACTCAAAATTGATGACGTCGTGGTAACGAAGGATACTGTAGTGCGGAAACTTCGAGGTGGCGTCGCCACTAGTTTTTGGTTTCTTTTTTTTTTAATTTCTGGCTTACTAAGCTCTCCTCTCCTGGTAAGAATGACCTACACACTATTACAATGCGACCACTACGGTCGCCAGCCACGACGACTGGATCCTCCCGGCTAGCGACTCGGCCCTTCGCAAGGCGGTGCTGCAGTCGCTGGTGGCCTTCATCGCTGAAACCGGACTGATCCATCGCTGTTTAACTACCTTTCCCCTCCCCTCCGTTACCCAATTAGGTCGAAGTGCCATCCATAATAAAGCGTCTACTCTCTCTCTATCTCTTTTGATCGCTATTGCAGAAGACTAACTTACACGTACAACCTAATTTATTATTCGTGTTTAGCTTCCCTTTAAGTTACAGCGGTACAGATTATCGGGTCAGGGTATACATTTGATCGACATAAGCAATAAACTTACGAGCTATATAATCACCCCGTCCACTTTAAATACAGTAGCCTGTACTTTCAACACGTGACCCAGTTTATGCTATATATCTACCTATTCGACCTTTCCTATAATGGCTGGGATTCAGAACCACGTAATTGCAGCGAATGAGGCTACGCGTAACGGCGTCTATGGACACCTCGATAGATGTGCGATAACGGAGAGCTTTCTCCGAATGGCCTAGACCACTGCGTTCACGACCAGCTCGTGATGGAATTTCGACGCGTGTATTACTTTTGCTTCTCGCATTTTGCCCACTGATCAAAAAAAAGCGAGCTCGCAATGTCTCTAGATCGGATCGTGTCAAAATCCACGTTCGCGGGACACACCAACGGTGTAAACGGCGAACGTCTATGTACAGCCAGAAGCGGGTAGGTATAGAAAAGAATTAAACGGCACCGACATGAACAGCGAGCAGCGTTGTGAAGCCTACACAGCTGGCTGTTGCAAGCTGCAGCGCCTGTTCGCTAGTTAGCGGAATGGAACAAGCTACCTGAAGAAGTGAAAGTACGTAGCCAAAATTGGAGATTTGTTTATATCCGTGCAATACGGACAAATTCGCACTACTCGCAGCGATGGATTCACACAAACTCACCCGCTCGCAATGCTTGTTGAGGGTGAGGAAGAAGACGAAGAGAAGAAGTAAAAAAATCACCAGACACTACTCTAGTTATACACAATTTTCTTTGTTTTTGCCTTCTTTTATTTTGTGTATCTCATTGTCAAAAGGAATTTTTTAGCTACCTACTGCCGCCCGAGTCTTGGCCTATCCCCCTCAGTAGGTGCGAGCCATGATAAAGGATCATCATCATCATCATCACCTTCCCTTGTCGAGAAAATGGGGGTAAGCGAAGCTTGTCGTGTGTGTACCTGACCTAATTTTCGCTCTTCGCTGACATCGAGCCTCGGCTACGGACGCCCTCATGGTCGGCTCGGCAGTCTAAGGGTATGTCGATAACGGTGGACCAAGTCCGCCGTTGTCGCTTGCGTTCGATGTCTAGAGTTTGCTCGGCGGCGTGGTTAAGCAGCATACGCCGGCCATTTCCGCTTACGATTCTTCGAAATTAAATTGCTTCAAAATTAAATATGTCCATCGCGTAAGACAATTAATGGCTCATACCACCGTGGCTCATACCCCCGTAAACGCGTCCTCCCCATTACGACGACAGAAGAGAAGTGAAATTCTACGCTCGAATGATGAGCGGCAACGCAGCCATCTGTGGAAGAAGACGACGACGAACGCGGCAGCAGTGCCACGAGCGCGTGCCGAGCACGAGCGCAACCCGAGGGGCGCCAACGAGCCAGCTGCGGAAGAAGACGACGCTCGAGCCAATGCTGATAGGTTTCCGTGTATTTTGAAAAAGATTTTTTTTTAGCTGCCTACTGCCGCCCGATTCTTGGCCTATCCCCCTTAGTGGGTGCGAGGCACGATAAAGGATCATCATCCGCGTACACCGATCCCTACACAAGTGAGCCAATACAAGCTTCGCTTGAAAAACGATATCCGCAGTCATCTTAGAGTACCGTACACACGAATGCTGCTCCGACAGCGGTAACAAAACGCCCAAAACCAGCGAGCGAGCAGCGCGACCAGCCGCTACTGCAGCGGCCATATTGCTCACCACATAATGATGATTATACTATAGGATGGATCAGGCTAAACCCTTTAAATCGGGCGGTGGCATACGCCACCTAGCCATGACTATTAACCTATTTTGTACTTTGTGGTGGGTGAAATTTCACCCCTGCCTTGATTTTATCCACGAATCAGATAACCTCTGTTTGGTTATTTCTACCCGCTTAAAGTCTATTTTGCCTTCACTGTCCCTAAACCCCAATGCTTTGAAAAAATCAGCCCCGTTGCCTTGCACTGTAGGGTTAAGCCCTTTACAGAAAAGTATGAGGTGTTCAGCCGTTTTCTCTTCTCCACACGCACAGCACAACGTGTCTATACCTTGGTACTTGACTCGGTACATCTTAGTCCGCAATACTCCCGTCCTGGCTTCAAACAACAAAGAGCTTCCCCTAGAATTATCGTAGATATTTTCTTTGGCAATTTCTTGCTTGAAAGTTCGGTATGTTCCCAGTGCTGATTTCGTCTGTATCCCCGTTTTCCACAGACCCCTCTCTGTTTCCTTAACCTTTTTCTTAACCGCTGTTTCCTGGTTTGCACCCCTCCTGCAGTCCAAATATTTGATTGACAATTTTCTGGTCAGCTTCCTCCATTTTGTATCAACATTCCTCATGTACAAATAACTGAAAACTCTCCTTGCCCACCGCTTTTCTGCCATTTCTCTCAATCGCTCCTCAAATTCTATCTTGCTGCTGGCTTCCCTGCCCTCGAATGACGTCCATCCCATGTCACCCTGTACCCCCCTGATTTGGTGTATTTCCGTGTGCTCCCAGAGCCAGTCTACCTACCCCTCGCTGCTTCACTTCCAACCTGGCTCGAACCTCTGATCTCATGCACAGGACCGCATTGCCGAAAGTCAAACTAGGGACCATCACCCCTTTCCAAATCCCTCTCACCACTTCGTACCTATTGTAATTCCACAGTGCCCTATGTAATTCTTGACAGCGCCATCTCTCGACCGTGTAGTTAAGTTCACAACACCATGCACCCACGGCCGGTTATGCGTCTAGAGCGCGTGGTGATCAACCAATCCAACTTCTTAAGGCGCCATATGTACAAGAGCAACACTGCTTGGAAGCCATAACAAGGAACCCCCTCACCTGCTCTAAGTAATATTCTCTATTTTAATCAACGCTTTCTTTAGCGCTTGCGACAATTGTTAAGCTTAAGTAGTATTCCTAGCAAGTTCAATAATAAGCATGTTTCTTTTTACTTAATCATAACTGCATTCTTGTTGGAGACAATATATGTAAAATAGTATGATAAAAAATTTCACCGACGATGGCGATACTCCCTAATGTGAATTTGAGCGCAGCTCTATACGTGTTTTAGCGAGTCAATATTTTGTGTTATGATTATATAGGTACACGGTTTTAAGTGAAGCAAGATTTATATGCTCACAAGTGTCGGCAATGGTGATGGTAGTGTCACGCTGAAAAGTGGGCCGATCCTGGCGATAGTGCAGAAAGGGTTCAAGCTCAATGGCATATACCCCTGCCGTGTGGGCCGATCCTAATGATAGTGCAAAAAGGGTCCAAGCTCAATGGCACATACCAGGGACAAGAAAGAAAAAGAAAAAAAAGAAGGAAAGAGAAAGAAATAAAAAGTTGTCGCAACTTCACCTGAAAGGCGAAGCATCAATTGCGATAGCAAATTTGTAGAGAGCTATACGGAGTAATTATATTAGCTTTATCAGCTGTGTAAACTTGGACATGCAGCAGCACCGGCAACACGCAGAACTATTGTCGACGCCGTTCCGC